>NC_134111.1:43680000-43980535 GCF_040939455.1 Microcebus murinus | reverse complement strand
AATTTCAGCATATTATGGGGGTACAAATGCTAAGGTTACGCCCATGGCCCTCCTCCCCCCTCGAGTCAGAGCTTCAAGCGTGACTATCCCCCAGACAGTGCACATCTCACTCATTATGTATGTATATATCCATGCGCTCCTCCCCCCTCCCACCTGCCCGACACCCAAAAAATGTTATTCCTATATGTCCACTTAGGTGTTGATCAGTTAATACCAATTTTCTGGTGAGTACATGTGGTGCTTGTTTTTCCATTCTTGGGATACTTCACTTAGTAGAATGGGTTCCAGCTCTATCCATGAAAATACAAGAGGTGCTAATCACCATTGTTTCTTAGAGCTGAATAGTACTCCATGGTATACATATACCATATTTTTTTTTTGAGAAGACTGAGAAAGTCTTTTCTAAAGGATATTGTCTAAAACGGAATTTTCTTTGAAATTATAGTTTGCATTTCAGAAGATATGTGGCCTAACAGTTGATGCAGAGAAGTGAAGTAACAGAATCAAAATGCTTCACAGATAAATTTCATTACTTGTAAGATGTAATTAAGAGTAAAAAAGTTCTCTTGTTCCTCAGATAGGTAAAGGATAGGGCCTGACCACAGATGGGTTTGGAAGAATTAATGGATGATGGATTCTGTGTCAAAGGTAAATGAAGAGACATGGTAAATATGTAAGCTTGAATGTTGTCAGAGATAATTGTGCCTTTGATATATACATGGAAAGATGAAGAGCCCTGCAAAACGTCAGCTCGAGTGAGGGTTAATAATTCTCAGCATAGAGAATTTCAAGAGGTTGTCAAGCAATGGGATCAAATGGGAAAACTGAATAGCTTATAAGAATTTCTGAATTTAGTCTATATCATTTTGTATAGCATCCACACTAGTATTCTCCACAAAGATGTAATTGGTAAGACTGAGAAAAGATAAAACCAATATTTCTTCCTTTTTGAGTTTGTCAGAAATGCATAAATAAAAACATTATTCCTGTATAAATAAAGGAAATATTCTAATTCACTTATTTCATAGCCCAAAGTGATTTGGGGATTATTCCCTGCTCTACTCTTCTTGATTAATATTAATAAGTGAATTGACCTTTTTGCGAATGAGACCTTCAAAATAACACATTTGTTGTTTCTTTAAGTAAGAAAACATGAAAACAAGGTACAGTGCTTTTAATTGTATCTTCAGGAAAATGCTTTATTTTCAGTGAGTGGCCATAGTTATGGTAATTGTCTCTCTATTCCTAATAGTATAGACTTCATAGCATGTTCTACTAGGTGCATCTCTTCTATGTTCTAGCCTGACTTTTTGAGTAGAGAGAACCATATCACATTTGCTTTTCAGTGCTGTTCAAATTTTTTTGGTTTTCTTAGGTTCAATGTTTCATAATTATTAACATGTCATTTTTATTCCCTGTTTCTCAGAAAGAAAAATCATCCTGAAATAACATGAAGGGAGCACCCATGTGAGTAAACAAAGATCTGAGAATCTGCATTGTTTTTTTTTCAGTGAAGGAATATAGCATGCAAACAGGAGTTTAATGGGAGCATCGAATGGGAGCATCTGTCTTTCCAGTCTTGCCTTCATAAAGTATCAACATTTAAAATTGTTAAGATCAAGAGTGTATTCCTGGGAATATACAGGACATTTCAGAAGATGTAGGCCAAGCAGACATCACTTGCTGGGCATAGTTGAGTTAACAAAAATCGGAGTGGTGGAGGAGAATCCTGGGACGTACATGTCTGTTACTTGTACATTGAGATGATTCCAAACTCCACGAGGATATTCAGGAACAATGTAGTCTACTGATCAAGATCATGGGCTTAGCACACAAACCTGGATTCAAATTCTTGATTTCTAACTAATTTGGGAATTTTGTGCAAGTTATTTCTCTTTGCTGAATATCAGTTCCCTCAACCCAGCATGGTGAAGAGGAGGGAACAAAGATAAGTGGACAATATTCACAAGGACTCAATATAGTGGCTGATGTAGTGAATGATCAACAAATGGTACTAGCATTAAAATTATATATTTCTTTCTTCAGAGCTAGCTTTGAGGGTTCAAACCAAATGAAACATTTCAAGTATTCATGGGCAGGAGATTTAGTTCCTTTTTCACCTTCCTCCTTTTGTACACTACTTGAGAAGTACGGCAGCCTAAACATTTCCTTTGGCAAACTCAAGTCGCTGTTCTGTCACTCCCTCCCAGACTCCAGATAACTGTCTCTTTACAAGCTGATCCTGACTGCTCAGACACCTGGCACTGCTTCCCGAAGGCAGGGCTGCTTAAATGAATGAGCTTCCTGTCACCAGCTTCCTGTAGTTGTTGGACACTCTGTCCCCATTGCTCTTACATAGGGAGCTTTGCGCTTTTAGCCTTCAGTTGTTGTTTTGTTTTGTTTTGTTTTGTTTTTTTCATTTGTTTGTTTGTTTCTCCTCTATCTTAGGTCTGTGAGAGTGAATTTATAGCTCCAATCCGTGATATGGGGCTCGTGACTTTGCCTCCCCATGGCTGAGTTAAAGAGTTTGCCCATCCTGGGGGGAGTTCCAAACACTGCCTGTCAATTTCTTATCTCCAATGTGCTTATTTTGGTGGGGAGAGGATACAGTAGATACTTCTCAGACCTAGAGCTACCGCTAAACAAATGAATTGTTTGTCACACTTCAAAATTCCATCCATACAGGAGGAGGGAACTTCCTTTTCCTCAGCACAAGCCTCACTTGAGACTGTTTGTTCATGACCAAATTCCAGCAGGCAACTTGAGTTGGAGGAATTGACATTAGTGACTGCTCCTCTTAGCGCTGCTGAGAGCATTGCTGAGCACTGTCAGCTACCAACTCCAGCGATTCTGGTGACTTAATAATCTCTGTTTGTACTATAGAGAGATCAGATGTGCCTGTGTAATAAGAGTTATACTAGAAGCCTACCTGCTCCTGAGCCTGTGGACTTGTATACTCTAAACATGGAATAGATTTCTTACAGGGGGGCTCCAAACAGGAGCAGGTTCCAAGACCAGATCTGAAGGGAACCATATTAGTGGAACCCTGGAACCAGCTTCTAGAACTGGTTAGTCAGGGATAGTCAAGGTAGGTTCAGAGTCTTCCAGTGATTTGTACCAGAAGAATGGAAAATGATAATCTCTGCTGCTTGGAATTTGTCATTTTTTTACTCTTATTACTTAGAGCACTAAAGAACACCAAACACACACACAAAGTTACCATAATGACAAAGTAAATTAATGTTAGTCTTAGAACAAGTGAGCCATTTAATGGTTTCTAAGAATTTGGCTTATAATAAAGAAAAAAAAATACTTGCTTTGTAACAATTTCCTAGATTTTACATTTCATTCTCCTTTGAGAAATGGAAAATATTATAATGATATGGCCGTCATTTGAAATTAATTTCAAAAGCCTACTCAGTTTACTATTTAAGATCAAAGCCTACATTTTTCTGACATTCTTTTGATACTAATTACCATTACAGCTTAATTGACTTCCATCTGGGGAAGGATACACACACACACACGTTTGCAACAGTGTTTTATAACATACATATATGTGTCTATATATTATGCACACATATATATTTATATATTTTATACACATACATCATATTATGGATATATATGTACATATGTGACATACATATATATTGGTAATATACTCTTGTTAACATAAACAATGAGTATTAAAAATCCAGAATTGGCTTATTAGGGCATATTAAAGGTGTTCAACAAGATAAAACACTATAGAAACCAAGTATGAAGGTGAGTTAAAGATTTTGTGTAAGAAAAAAATTCTCTTCTGGTCATCTTGCAACTCTGTAAGACCTTTTTGAAACGTAGAAGCAGAAGCACAAGCCATTCTCTCAGCTTTCTCTCTCTCCCTTTTTTTTTCACATTTTATAAAACTGCAGTTTTATTGCTAGATAATATGGTAAAAAGATTCATTGTAAGGGTTACCTAACAACGTTGGTGGTGTTGATGAATAGTTGCAATTAATACATTCCCTTAATTAGTCTGATACCCAGAAGATGCACCTGGCAGGTCATTTTAATACTACAATTGATTTATAGCTGCTAGAAATGATTTTACCAGCTATCTTCAGAGAGTACAATTAGAGTGGATTTCATTTTTTTATGCATTTTCACTGAGGAATAAACATAAAAGGTCTATGTAATTCAGAACAAAGCAGCTATAATGTACTAATGGTTTATGGATTTTATTAATATTCAGCTAACATTAGAGGCAATTTTAGGGGAGAGCAACCTATTTTCTTTATGAAGTATTCAGTTCTTTAGTATCTGGGTGCTTTGTTTAAAAAATAAACCTTGATATCTTCTGATGAGTTGTTTCTATTTCTTATGGGAAAAATTGTTATATTTTACAATGTATGAAAAAATAAAATAAAAATTTTAAGTGCTATTTATTGATTGCATGCAGATACATTTATACAGTGCATATTTACTTCTTAAACACATGTAAATTTAAAAATAAGTCGTTAGCCATTCATGTGATTTAAATAGTGCTTCCATTAATATAATTGTTGAGCTAATGGATGAACTCTATTAGTAATGGAGGGAGTTGCTCTTTGTGGTTGAACAGGTAACAGAATATTTTAAGTACCTGATTACATATCTAGCGTTTAATTCTCTGTTTATCTAGGATATTAATTTTGCTAATCGGGAATCTTTGTCCTTTTCTCTCATCATGCATAACATGGGCCCGGTTTGCTTGTTTAGTTTAAGATAGTGGGACAATGAGAAATCAGTCCCATGGATAAAGCTGGGGGTTCTTTTAAAAGTATTAATATTTAAATACACTATTCCTATGACTCATATGAACTCTACCTAAAAAATGTCTTTATCAAAGGGTCATGAACCTCTGTTAGCTCAAGGGAAATTTATGTATAAAAAAATTCAAAATGCATTTAAAATTTGTTCTATGACTCTTGAGGACCTACTAGGTGTAAGGTACCAAGCTCAAAAGTTCTGTGGACTTAAGAGGGAAAAACAAAAGGTTTCTTTTTAGCATAAAATTACTGACTAGTTGGGAAGAAAGGGCAGGAGAATTCATCAACTGATCCACAGATACAAAATCATAAGCTTCCAATTCCTTGAAGGAAAAGTTGATGGGTCTATAAAAGGATGTAACAGGAAGATCCAGTTGCTGCTGCATATATATATATATATATATATATATATATATATATATATATATATATATATTGCAAATTTCTAGTCCAAAACACACAGAAATGCTGCACAGCCCTCATAATGTCTCATAATAATATCTCCTTCATCAGCAATGAAGATTATTCTGAACTTCTATCATTAGGTGAACTTGGCTTTTTTTGTTTTGTTTTCAGTAGTTGAATAGATTTGCAAAATCATTCAGTCTTTTGTCCAAATTTCCCTGTTACTAATGCTATACATCACAAAGACAGCCAGTTAAGGTTAGCAACAGAGTTCAGGACCAGGTATTCTAATTCTCCAAAAGCTGATAATCCACATAAAGTATAATTTATTAAATTTTACAACACGTATTTTTAAAATAAATATTGCTGGCCAACATCATTCCAGAAAACTGAGGTTTACTGCATGTTAGTTTTATTTCATTTGTCCGGAACCCTTAAGGTAAGATGATCTGTAAAGATGGTTTAAGGCCTTTGATTCTGTACCTTTTGTGTAAAAAATACCAGTTTAAAAATTCTGTGCTTGTTTACCAAGTAGTGCAGTTACCTGTAAAGGTACTGAGATTCCTCGGAGAATGTCCTAATGCCAATCAACAGGAAACTACACGGTGACTTGACTTCCACTAGGATGAGAGGATTACTGCCACTTGGAAGTTTCCAGGCATTAGAAACAAGAGCATTTTCTCTGCTAATGTTGTGGCTTGGCTGACAGTGGGTTAAAGTAGGATGCCTGTTGGCTACCAGTGCCTGCTAACCCATTTACCACCACTTCTGTGGTTATACTGAAGAAGTCTGTAACCACTTCCTAAATTATAGGATTGGGACTTCAAGAGGTCATTTTACCCATCCCCCTGCTTCTGGGCAGGACATACTTAATTACCTTGGCTCACAGCACTCTCTCTGAAACCAATTGACAGTATAGATGCAGCCATTTGCCTCGGGGGAACACGGATGCTATGTAGATCGGTTGTTTTTGTTTGTTTCTGTTATTGGTAAATGAACACTTAAAAGTGAAATTCTCTCCCACTTGATTTTGCTTGCAATGTGGTCTAAATTATATTCTGCTCTGGTTCTCATGCTGCAGGAGGTTTTTAATGCCAACTAGGATCACTGACAGCCATCTGTGCCTGGCCCCAGGCATGGGCTCTCCTAGGATCCGTCTACACTCACCTGTCGGCACCACAGGTGTAGGCTGCTAATATCATTTGAAAACTTTGCATTGAAAGAAATAGGAATAAAAAGGTAGTTTTGTGTCCTGTGGGAGAGTCATTATTCTTCCAATTTATCAGGCAGCTCCTCCTTTCCAACTTCTTTTCTGCTGGCTGTTGGAACAACTCATGTTAAGTTACATTCATTTTTATTTTTATTTTTTTTCACTTCTGGTTTAGATGCTGAAGAGTTAGTTAGTTGTCCCTGCTGCTGCTTCTAATTTCCCACTAACCAACTTGTGATGATACATATTATAAAATAATGAAAATGAAAACACAGAACCAATCTGTAGTTTGTAAATAATTGTTTTTAACATGAAACAGACCAGTCTCAGTCATCTACAACAACGGAGGCAGATATTTTCTTTTTTCAAAGTGTGTTCCCTGACTCAGAGACCTACTTATTGCCTCTACCCAGCAAAAGACTAGGAGGCATTTCACCCCTGCACGGTTGGGTTGTGGGAGCTGGACAGAGACCATGGTCTGTGGACCAGCAGTGTCCCTGTAGCCTGGGTGCTTGTAAGAAATTACAAATCTTAGAGCCTGTCTTGACTTACCGAATCAGAATCTGCATTTGAACAAGAGCCACAGGGGATTTGAGTACTCATTAAAATTTCAAAAATACTTCTGAAAACTGTGAGACCATCTTCCAATATGCTTTCTTGAGTAATAAACATATCAAAAGACAAGAGTTTTGATATGGAGGATGAAAATTTTAACCAAACTGGATGGTGATCTGTTTCAGCTCATGCTAACAATTTTTAAGTTAGGAGACTTAGAAAAAACTGTCCTTTTGTCTCTTTACCAATTGCAAGGGTGAATGGAACAATAAATGTCCTTTTGTCCTTTCTAAAATGTCCAGGGTACTTGAGTAATTAAGTTCTGCATATTTAAACTTATATTAAATGATCTGAGACATGACTTTTTGCTTTAATTTGACAGAGACTATCCAGTGGCAGTTATCTGTCACTGATTCCATCTTAACTTCCTTTTCATCTAAGATCTCTGAATGACTCTGTGTTAAGTAGACTTAAAAACCAGAACGTATAAAATGATCTCAACTATTTTTAACAATGTATAGGTGATATTATTTTAAAAATATACAGCAATAACGATTTTTGCCAGGATTCCAGATGAGTTCTTTTTCTTAATTTTAATTTTATGTCTACTCCAATATTTCTATAAGCATGTATTTTTCTTACAGTCAAAAATCATATTAAAGTATTTAAAACTCAATTCGTGCAGTTTTGTTTTGCAATGAAATAAAACTACATACAAAACTGCAAAATATTCTCTATACTTCTCTGTATTTTTTTAGTTTTCTATATTGAATACATATTTCTTTTATAGCAACTGCCATAGAATTTCAATAAATGTCCAATAAGTATTTTTCAAGTAAATGAATGCATGGGTGAAGAAATGGAACAGGTATCTAAAGGATGATTCATATTGTGTATTTTTAGAATTATTCCTTAACTACTAGTGTTAATAGTGAGGTATTTGAAATATAAATTTTGAGATGGTATCCGTAATGATTGAGTTATAAGTGGCTAATTTGTACACATACAATCAAGTCAGATTAGTTATAGAAGAGTACAGTCTTTGATCCTCCCTTTCTATTTCCATTCTCCCTGACACCTTGGCATTTTATAAATGAATGCTTTAACTAAACTTTACCAACACTTAAAAACATACTGTTTGGTATATAGTCCCTTAAAAAGCAGTTTACATTGAAATTAAACTTTTCCGAATCTCCTTAGCATGTGATATAATTGGTAATGTTCATAGAATAATTGAACTTTGGCCAGAAGGTATAGACTATAAAATTCAGAGATTTTAAATATTTTAGATTTGGAATCCTTTTTTAAAAATGCATTCTTAGTCATAGCACCAAAAATAAGTACAAATAAATTCTGGTTGTTTGGAGTGGGAAGAATGCAGATTCCTGTCTGAGTCTCAATGAAGATCCTTAGGGGCTTGTATTTTGGAAGCATGGTCTGAAAACCACAGAATCATAAAGGATTTGGATCATGGGTCAAGGTACAATAGTTTTTTTTTTTTGCAGGGTACAACATGGCCCACTAAAATATCATGATTATTTAGTATAGGCATATTCATTTCTTTTGTGATCTTCTCTATAACATTGAGACGTAGGTCTTCATATGACTAAAAAAAATGAAAGGTAGAGACATTGAACGGGCTGTCCATGTTCATATCACCAATGAAGGCCAAAGCCAGCCTTTGACCCCAAGTTAAAAGAATGCAAAACTCAAGTACTTCCACTGCAAGATACTGCTATACACATTAACATAAATAGCTGACAAGTAGGACATTAATGTTATCTAGAGAGGCAGTGTGGTGATCAAGAGTTCAATCCCTTGAGTCAGATTTGCTGGCTTCAAATCCTGCCTCTGCCACTTATGAGGTCTATGACCTTAGGCAAGATACTAAATTTCTCTGCACCTCGGTTTGCTTGTCTGTAAAATGTGGTTGTCATAATGTCTACCTCATAGATCAATTTGGAGTTTAAGTTAATTACTATAAGAAAAGTATTTAGAACAAGGCCTAGCAATAACAAGTGCCTTGCAAGAAGTGGTCCAAAGCCTGGAAGTGGTAGTCAGCTGGTGCAAGGTCTAGTGAATACGGTGGATGACAGAGAGTTTCCAAGTCCAGCCTCTATAGTTTGAGCGGCATTGTTTGTGTGACATGTGATCAAGCGTTGTCTTGCAAGAGGATTGGCCTGTCTCTATTGACCAATCACAGATGCTTAATCATAAGCATCCTCATCATTTTATCCAATTGGTTTCAATAGACATACACTGTAATCGATTGACCAGGTTTAATGAAGCTGTAGCAGACAATACCAGCACTGGACCACCAGACGCCATTAGATTTTTGATGAATATTCGGTTTTGGAGTGTGTTTTCACACTTCGTCTTTATCTAACCATTGTGACGAATGTTTGTGGTTGTCAAAAATAACCCATTTTTATTACACGTAACAACACAGTATAGAAATGGTTTGCCTTTATGTTGTGACAGCAAAGAAAGGCAAGCTTCCAGATGGTGTCTCTTCTGATGCTTGTTTACTTCGTGCAGTATCCATCTATGCAGCTTCTTTATTTTGCCCATTTGTTTCAAATGGCCCAATACTGTTGGAATAGTAACACCAAACCTTGCTGCTAATTCATGCATACGTTGAGATGAGATGGATGCGCTTCCACTACAGCTTTTAGCTCATTGTTATCCACCTTGGTCTCAGGTCACCCATGTAGCTCATTTTCAAGATTAAAATCACCAGAATGGAACTTCTCAAACCATCGACGTACTGTACGTTCATTAGCCACATTCCCAAACACTTCTTGATATTTCAAGCTTTCTGAGCAGCAATGATTCCGGAATGGAGCTCATATTAGAAAATAACATAAATTTTTGACTTATCCATGCCTTCACAAAAATTGCTCTAAAATATCTGAAAGATAATCACAAGCCAAAACATGCATTTGAAAGACTGAGGATGTACCTTCACAATAAAGATAAAACAAAAAATCTCAAAGTGAAATCTCAGAGATATCAACTGTCAAACGTAGTACTTGTGAAAATGAGACATTTTATACTTAATAACCTAAATATTTATATTTAATCTTTATCACAAGAAATGCTTTAAAAAATTTTTTAACTTTATAAAAGAAGAAACTAAAACTCCGTAAGTACAAGAACTATGCAAGGATCAGTTATGAATCCGGAATTTTAGCTCAAGTCTTTCTAACTCCAAAGCCAATGCTTTTATTAACTTGTTTTTAAGAATGACAAAGTTTTATAGAGTAATAATAATTCTTGGGTATATCTGATATTATTACAATGATAATTTTAAGGTAAATACTTTCCTTTGTTTTTATAATAGCTCTATAAGATATGGAGTTGGCAAATATTATGATTCCATATAACATTAAAAAGTTATTAAGAATAAGTTTATACAGAAAAGAACAGAAGTGATGTCCATGTTAATGCAGAGCAAAATGTATGAGAATGTAAACCTTGATGGAGTATGTATTCTGTCTCCTTGGGAAATCATTTCCCTATATTTCACTTAACAGTTCTCCTAGATTTTCATAGTTTCAGTTACTTATGTTCTGATGCATTACATAAAATATCTAGTAGTATACAGAATAACTATCACCCATAATTGATATTTCCCATCATATCATTGAAATTGATTATTATTTCCTTCTGATGGCAAATGTATCAGAAAACCCCCCACAGAGTTTACTTCTGCTAAGTGTTAATTTCTCATCACTTTTTTTATTTAAACAGGATGGAAGAAACATAGTTCATAAGACAGTATGTATTTATTATAAGTAGCAATTAAGAAATTGAAATAAAATTTTAAAAGCTTAATGGAGTTGGCAGTGGCATACTGTGCCCTACTAAATTAGCAATTTGTCAACTTTGACATAATTCGGAAGAACCGTGAATCTCCCATGAGTGATTGTTAGATGATCTATTATGAAATAAGTCAATGAACTGAGTCTAGTTTCAATTGAATAATCATAGATATAATAAAAACTAGATATTATTTCCATCTTCTACTGAAACTTGCTGCTTCTAAGCAATGTGGACCAAGCTGTTATGGAGAAAACAACTGGTCTACTCTTTCACCAAAGAAGTTGTCCTTTTCGTTTGGGATTGAGGCATGTTTCCTTTATTGCAAAGGGCAGTTTATATTGAGGCTGTCATTTATATTGATGTTCTTTTTTCAAAATGACACCTCCATGTAATTTTTTTCTGCAGAAAAATTGGACTTCAGTGTTCAGGGTCATTGGTAAGAGATCTTTCACTGATTCAAAATTCATTTAAAATTTTTAGGAAGAAGGAAAAGAAAAAAAAAAAAGAAACAGAACAAACAGAACAAAGCCCCCTCCCAAGAGAACTAATATGTACCTTGCTTGGAAAACCTAGTGCATTTTAAATGGGCTCACCAAATAGAAGACAAGTTCTTTCCTTTGCTAATTTAATAACAACACATGGGGATTTCTTTCTCTAGAATTTTGTGAAAACTTACAATTACCACAGGACTGAGTGCAGTTTGTTTGCTCCCCACAAAAGCAGAGATGATTTTTATTGACCAATCTTTGATCCGAGAGATTAAAGAAAGTACTGCATGAGCAGCGAGAAGGATAACACCGCGAGGTCAATAGGCTTTATTGCTATTGGAAATGAAAGTGAATCATTCCATTGGGAGATAGGGTAATTTAGCATTCTTCCTGGGAACTCAAGACTCTTTCTTTTCTCCCCTTTTTGGAAAGAAAATATTCAACTTATGAATAGGTTTCTCCATGATTTAATACCATGGCCGCACATGAGGTCATTTTGAGGGCACTAGATTCACCAACATAATTCTGTACGACGCTTTTTAGCCCAAATGGCCTGGCTGTCGCGTTTTCACACCCTTGATTGAAATGTCCCCGGTAGACTTTTGGAATGCAGTCTGAAGGCTTAGTGACTCAATATTTTCACAGTGAATACATTTCCAATCTCATAGAAAGTTGCCACTAACTATGGCAGAGGTTATGTCTCTTTCAGTTTTCCTCTGAAACACTGTGAATGGAGTAAAATTCAAGTTCAGCCAAGTTTTGAGAAAACAGGATATAGTAAATCCACACTGCCATTATTTGCCTTTTTAATACACTTCTGTTCAATGGCAAACTATCTAGTCTACCATCTATCAGCTGATAACTCTTTAAAAGAGTTACCTTTTCCCCCCTACTTTCATAAATAGAAGGATAATTTTTTCCCCTTTATTTTTACTATGAGCCAGGGAATAAGTATTGGAAGTATAACATCTGGTATGATTGTGACTGGGGATAAAGCTGAAATGCCATTGTTTATAGAATATTCACCAAGACTCCTGAGGCCTGACAAAATGTTCATTTTATGCTTCTTCATTTCTTTGAAAGATTGCCAAAAAATTTCATTGAAACGGCCAGTTGTATTTCTCTTCCAATTTGCTAAAGACATATTTAAGGCTTGAGGGAATTTATTTTAAAGTTTTGATTGATTAATTTTAACAAAGTTTTATTTGCAAATTTAAAATGCCCCTGTTATCCTCTATGAAAGTATTTGATATAAGACAGGAATCTCATGATGTCAGTAATCTACCAACTAGAGCTAACTAGTTCTTTTCCCCTTGGTTTCTAAAGCTGATTTAGCACTGGGATTGCATTGACAAACTTAAAAGTGAAATCAAAACTAATATTTCCTCTTATCTCAAGGCGACAGTCCATGTTGCTTTTCTTAGCAAGAGTACACAACTAGAGTTTACACATCATGCCTACCCCTTATCAGATTATTCCATTTCAATTTAAGATTATGGTGAATAATGAGCCTAATTTTCTTCTCCTTGGGGGGAATATTATGTTTATTAATATTCACGGGGATATACTGCTATATGTTTGCATGGCCAGAAATAATTTGCCCACTTTTTCTAGCATATGCTACTTTACATTTATTTATCTAGATTCTACTGATACCATTTAGCAAATTGTTTCTCAGACACACCAAATGGTGTCCAAGTGGCTTGAAATAGCATATACTTCTTTTCAAAGTGCTCGCTTTGGTTATTAGTGAGAATTTTGTGCAATGATAAAGTTTGCTCCACTAAATGTTAATATATTAAATTTCAACCAACGTCTCATAATTAAAATTAATATAAAACAGTAAATGATTCAGGAGACTGAAGCTCTTTTCTCAACTAAACATTGATTTATCTTTGACCTGATGCAAATAAATCAATTTGTACCAGGTGTATGTAATTTAAGAATGCTTTGGTTTTTTTTTTTTTTTTTTTTTGATATAGAGCTTTACTCTGTTGCCTGGGCTAGAGTGCCATGGCATCAGCCTAGCTCAGAGCAACCTCAAACTCCTGGGCTCAAGCAATCCTTCTGCCTCAGACTCCCAAGTAGCTGGGACTACAGGCATGCGCCACGATGCCCAGCTAATTTTTTTCTCTGTATATTTTTAGTTGGCCAATTAATTTCTTTCTATTTCTAGTAGAAACAGGGTCTTGCTCTTGCTCAAGCTGGTTTGGAACTCCTGACCTTGAGCAATCCGCCCGCCTCAGCCTCCCGGAGTGCTAGGATTATAGGCATGAGCCACTGTGCCTGGCCATGAGAATGCTTTGTTTTGGAGACCTGAGTAACATTTTACTGTAAGTCACAAAAGATTTCTCATTTTTAAATGGACAACTTCTGATTACTCTGCACTACTAGAGTGGAAGAATGGTGCTTGTAGGCTGAAGTACCTAGTATCTCTTTCTAGCTATGTGATCTGGGCTCAAATCGATTATTGATGCATGCTTATCTGAATGTCAGGGGATAGTATAGAGTTAATATTAGTGATATAGATCCTGTCTAGTTTCTGTATGCTAAAGTACAGTGCTTACAATTAAAATAACAACATTAATAATACCTAATATTTATTGGTTCCTTACTATACATCAGAAATTCTGTCTAACATGCATCAAATCATTTGATCTTTGAGATAAAGTATTTGGTCACTTGATGACAAAAATGAGTATAATATGGAAAATGAAGATACTAGATATACAATCTATTAAACTTAAAATTTACGAGAAAAATAGAAATAATTAAGTGCCGCAGAGAAGAATCTCAAGCCTCATTTTGAAACACATTGGGCTTAAGTTAGCTGACCATGAATTTAATTGTTAAGAAAATATATGTAATTATAGAATATATATAAAGTGTTGGAAATGGAGCTTCAAAGATTGCTTCTAAAATGTGTGCATTTATAGTTTATATACATTTTTATTTTGTTACATTGTACATCCATTTGATATTCATAAACTATATATTTTACATTTTTTCAGATACTCATTATATATAGAAGTATGTGACTGAATATAGTTTAAATTTAGCCAAGAGTAATTTATATTCTCCAAAACAAATAGACTGATGTTAAAGATTTGCTTGTCTTGTGCATATTTATTGAGACTCTGAAGCAACACCTGTTTGTTTAATCAGATTTAGCCAAGGACCTAAAAGCTTAGGAGAACATCTTCTAGAGACTGATTACTGAACATCTGTTTTCCACCATTTTTCCCTCACAGGCCACTGTTTTCAATGTATTGTAGTGGATAATATCTTGGGCTTTAGAACAGGCAGACCGAGTCAAATCCTTACTCTCCCACTTCCTAGCTGCTAAGCAATCACCACTAAGTAAGCTTGAGGAAGCAACTTAATATCTTTCCTCAATTACTTGATTTAAAATAGGACCTATGTTATTTGCCTAATAAAACTATTAGTAAGATTAAATGCAATTAGTTATAAATATGATTATCATGCAATTTGGGACACTTAATAAATTATCAACTGATTTAATTATTATTGCTATGTACTATAGAGATAGTACAAGGTATTTGTTGTAATAATTTAGATCATGGGGTCAGTGGGCATGGTTTGCACTTCTAAAGATTCCCAAAAGTTGTTAAGTGAAAGAAGCAATAATTCTTTGGCCAATGAAACTGCTAGGGGAGAAGTCTTCATTCTGCATCCTTTGTATAATATAATGCCAACCTTATACTTGGGCTGTTAATGAGAATAGTGCTATCTATTTTAGAGGACTTCAGCTCAATCTAAATTTTTTTTCCCCATCACATCCCCATAGTTAAATGCTATAGTAGTTTATAGAGGATTTGGGATGTTTTGAAGATGTGCTCATTGTCTACCCATTTTTACTCTTTTCAGAATAAACATTTCACATCATTAAATGGAAAATGGAGATATGTCACTTGATTCACTTCCCTTAGGGGTTCTTCTAAGGATCAAAAACTTCAGCCTTGATCTTAGTATGCATATCTACGATTTCTGTCATATTTTAACTCCATAATTATGTTTTGAGCTACATATTTCTCAATTTTGGTATTTTACAAAGCAAAAGTAAAAACAAATAAGGTTTTTTTTTAAAGATGCAATTGTGACATTTTATGAAAAGCAATAACTCTTTGATATGAACATGAAAACTTTCTCTCGTTAGAAGAGTCGGGCCAATTCCTGAATTTTGCCATGTTAACCACTTCGGTACGAGTGTCGACTATAGTCGATAGCCACAGATGAACGCTCACAGCCCAGCGTCGACTTTAGCCAACAGCCGTGATATGAAGGCACACAGCCAAGCATTGACTTTAGCATTAACAAAACTTGACTTTTCCAATTTTTCATTTATCAAAATAAAATTGTGAACATTTAAAAATAACGTAATAAAAACATATATGTCTATGTTACCTATTCTGGTTTATATTTAAAGTAAAGCTGCCTGTAAAGTAAAACAAGCTTTCCTCATCACACAAGAGCAAAACGGGTTCGTCGTCAATGCACAGCACAAACTATCATGCGGACTATGAGTGCTGACTATGGGCAAGGTTTTGTGGCCGGTGAGCGCTGTACCAAAGTGGTTAAGAAAATATTTGTAGTTACTTCCCTGAAATAAGCAACATCAAGAATAAAAAACAGTTTTATAGCCAACTGATCACTTATTAAAACTCTTCTTCTATTCTTCTCTCTATTCCAAACTATTTGATCTTACAACTATCATTTGAATATGGAAGATGCACAGATAGATCTTAAATTTTTGCATGAAAAATATAAAAGGCAACAATAGTCTGTGGCTTTCAGCTTCAAATGATCTCTAATCTTGTCTATAGTTCAGTACAAATAAGAATCATGTACAGGTGATATTATTCCCCAACTTGTACAACTGCTAGGAAGAAATTGCTTTTCAGGGAGAATTTCTGTTATAAAGCAAGACCCTAGGACATGTAGAGCCTCTGTAGAGTTAGAATTTCTATTGTTGAATTTCATTTGAAAGATTCTAGGATCTTATTTTATCTACTTCTGAATGATAAAAGACTAAATTAAATCTCCTTGTGGTTAATTTTCAGTTTATGGATATAATAATATTTTGTTAGTAATGGAACTCCATATGGCACAAATTTTGAATTGATTAATATCTGGGAACTGGGAGTGCTATTTAAAATATTCTGATAGGCATATGTGTTAAGAAAAATTGTTGTAAGCTCATGGAGAATGAGCTTACAGTTGTTCCTATACTGAGTACACTGTAATTCTCACACTAACTCCTTGTGTTAATAGCACAGACTTCACAGGTTAAGGGCACAGTCCTCCATCAGACTCTTCTCACTTCAAATGCCAGTCGATAGTTCTGGAGTTCCCAGACTACCTGTGCTTCTGACCAACTGGCTACATATTCAGGGGTTCTTACTACTCTCTCAGGTTCCATAATTCACTTGGTTGACTCATGGAACTTAGAAAGTGCTATAGTTATGATTACACTTTTATATAAAGGATACAGATCAGGACCAACCAATTGAAAAGACACATAGGGCAATGTCTGGGAGGGTCTCAAATGGGAAGCTTCTGTATTCTCAGAACATGTTATTGTCCTGGTAAATCAATGTGCCTCACCAACCAAGAACCTCACTTGAGCTTCAATGTCTAGAGTTTTCATTGGAATTTTATCATGTAGGCATAATTGATTGAATCATTGGCCACGTGATTGAACTCAATCTTCAAACCTTCTTTTTTCCTCCGTGGAGTTTGGGGTGATATCCTGTGGCTTAAAATCCTAACCCTCTAATGTCTGGTCTTTCCTGTATAGCCAGCCTTGAGCCAGAAACCATCAAGGGGCCCACCATGAGTCACCTCATTAGCATAAATTCAGGTGTGATCTGAGAAGCCTATCATGAATAACAGACACTCCAATCATTTGGAAAATTCTAAAGATTTAGAGGCTCTCTCCCAATATCTGGGGAATGAAGATCAGACAGATTCTTTATTATACAACATTGCAATTTTAGAGTTTGTGTTTTTTGTTATGTACATGCTATGCAATATATTAAACGAAAATATATGTAAAACACCTTGTTCATAGAACATATGAATAATCTTACTGGAGTGACTCAAATTTGGCTTGCTTAATTCCAGCTCATGCTGTCCTGCATGTACAATGTCCTTCTACCACTCCTCTATAAACCTGTATCCCATCACTTCCTTAAACTCAAGGTACACCTCTTCCAAGGAGCCTTTCTTGTTGAGTGAACCTTGTGCTGGTGGTTTTCTTTTCTACAAACTAACTTTACAATAGTATGTATCAATGTATACATATTATCATCATTTAGTTGCTTTTTTCCCCCTGTGGGCATTTAGATACTGACAACTCAGAAGAGACTGGACAAGAAATTAGAATGCAGAGAATTAGAGCAGACTGGAGGTGAAGGAAGATTTCAGACATGGAAGGAACTTGATCCCCAGAAAGTACCCAAGAACTCATGTTTTCAATTTTTATACAAATTATACTACAATAAAATTCTGTTCTGTGTCTGCACTGTTATTGGTTCTTAGATATAGTCATATTCAAGATATGTAAGATAGGTAAGTTCCCAGGGACCATGCATTTTAGAGAGAGGAGAGAGATGACAACTAAATAAGCCTTTGCACATGATAATTTCAGACAATGATGAATGATTTGTAAAGACAAGGAGAGGAAGAATGTGTAGGGCAGGACGTGACTTCAGTTTGGATGGTCCAGAAGGCTTCTCTGTAGATATGATAGATTGAGCAGAATGACATGAAGGAGGCAGTCACCCAATGACCTGAAGTAGGGTGCTCTAGACAGAGGGAGCAGCGGTTGCTGGGGCTCTAAGACCAAACTGTGCTTGGTATATTTGAGGAGCAAGAAAAGGCCAGAATAGCTTGAGATCAGAGAATGAAGGGGAGAGAAATCTGAAATGAGGTCACAGAAGAAGACAGAAACCAAGGCCATGCTGAGGGGTATATATTATCCTGAGTTTATTATAAATATAAAAACTACAAAAATATTAGAAAAAACCAATAGCCTAATAGTGAACACTAAACCACAGATAAAATATTGACTCATTTATCTTTAGTTCTTTTATATATATATATATTTTTTTATGTATATATATATATATATATATATATATATATACATAAAAAATCCGAAATGTAGACATGGTTTTTTGTTTTCCCTTTTATTCACCTAACAATATATTATACTATCGACATTTTTTTTTACATCAATATATATTGCTCTACAACATGATGTTAACGGCAGCACAATATTCCTTTATATGAATGTGACATACATATTAATTCAATATACCATTTTTAAACATTTTTAAAAATCTTTTTTGCTTCAGTGATTATTCTTATATATTAAACATTGTACATATTTCTGATTATTCCTTCTTGTTAAATTCTTAAAACGGCATTACTAGGTCAAATAGTATAAACACTATAAGGCTTTTAATTCTTAAGTTTCTTCCCAGAAATATATCAATTACCTCCCCCTCTCCTAGGCAGTAGTTAAAATTTCTGATTCACCACACCCTCACCAAATATATTTTAAAAAAGCATTATCACTTTAATTCATAACTTGCAGTTTTTTACTTACTATGTTTAATAGTATATTTTCCACTTACTTATTTCCCTTTGTATTTATTTACATAAATTGAATTGATCAATTTTCCATAACACTTTTCTTGATTCACCAGGTAGAAGTTTTTCATCCTCTGAACTTCCAGCATGTTTTATCTGTGCTTTATGGATTTATATTCATTTAAAAAATTTTATGGAGTTGTATCATTGCACATAAATGTCCTAGCTCCTCTAACATACATGAGGTTGGGATCTTTGGCTCTTTTCTGGATCCTAGTACAGTGCAACACCTAGAGCAAGTGCTCAAGATATACTCCTTGTGTCAATAACGGATCCTTTCACTTATGTTAACAGATCTCACTGTAGAACAATTGTCTTTTGGATATTGTCTTTATTCATATGTTTTAGCATATTTTTCAAATAAAGTTTTAACTTTTTTTTTTTTTTTTTTTTTTTTTTTTTTTGAGACAGAGTCTCGCTTTGTTGCCCAGGCTAGAGTGAGTGCCGTGGCATCAGCCTAGCTCACAGCAACCTCAAACTCCTGGGCTCGAGTGATCCTTCTGCCTCAGCCTCCCGAGTAGCTGGGACTACAGGCATGCGCCACCATGCCCGGCTAATTTTTTATATATATATATATATATATCAGTTGGCCAATTAATTTCTTTCTATTTATAGTAGAGACGGGGTCTCGCTCTTGCTCAGGCTGGCTTTGAACTCCTGACCTTGAGCAATCCGCCCGCCTCAGCCTCCCAAGAGCTAGGATTACAGGCGTGAGCCACAGCGCCCGGCAAGTTTTAACTTTTGAAGGGGTCCACTTTGATGAATTCAATTAGCTAAATTCCAGTTTACCGCATCATGAATCATTACTTCATTATCATGTTTCTTCCCCATTTTCTCTTATCATTATGCACTCACTTGATTCTACTCCGATGACAGGCTTTACTCAAATACAATAGAACTCGAGCTGTTACTTTAGTTAGGCAGTTCAAACTTGACTGTGTATCAGAATCATCCAGGAGTGCTTGTTAAACAGGTTAGAGTTTCTGATTCAGTAGGTCTTAGGCAGGGTCCAATAATTTGCATTTCTGACAAATTCCCAGAGGGTACTGATGCGGCTGGTCTTCAGACCACATTTTGGGAACTACTTGTCTAAATGATATTCAGCATGCTTAGCATCCCCTTAGAAAGAAGCTGCAGCTGCTTCTTTGCATAATTTTACTACTGAAATTTTTCCTAGCAAAAGATACAGATATGAACTTTGAGAAGAGAATTTCGCCTATAGCCTTGGTAAGCAGACTGCCTTAATGCCTTGTATTTTCTCTTGCTGGGAAATCCTCCTGTTGAGAGGGCCGCCTCAGTGAGCATTTTTGAACTTGTTCTGCTTTAAAGAACCCAGTGGGTTCAGAAGAGAGAAGAGAGAACAATGAGAAAGAACACCTGTGATGGACATGGGAGTGGGGTGCGGGTGTGATCAAATGAGTTCCATCAAATCAGCAATGCTCCCAACTCCCCAAATGTAGAAGTTGGCACATTGGCTCTACCTGAGGCTGTCTCAGAAGGGAAATGTCACAAAAGAATAAACTGCTGCTTAGGACAGCACAAGTCCCATGGGGGCGTCAACTTCAACAAAATTTTAAAAACTGTGTGCCAGCTTCAAGTTGGCAATTTTGAGTTCACTTCACTGTAGTCAATGACGCACCTTCACACAGTAAGTGCGATAGAGACAAAGAGGTGCCTTGCAACTGCCAGAGAGAGAAAAGAGTCCTCTGAGATGAAATGTTAACATAAGAAGTGGAAATGGTTTGTCATAGTCACAAGCTGACTCTTTGGGGTTCACTTTCCTATAGTGAGTGAACTGTAGTTTGGTACCCTAGCAAAAGAGCCTCAATAAAATTAGAACGATCGTTTAAAAAGGGCAGAGGGAAAGAGAGGCATAGAGAGAGAAGGAGAGAGAGTTCTTTCTTTTGTGTGTGTGTGATAAGAAGCTTAACAAAAGTGGAAAAAAATGCTTTATATGGATGTGAGTTTTCATGGCAGTCTCAAGCCTTTATTATAGACTAAGCTACTTTAGCAAGCAAAGAATAATGGAGAGACAGAGAATGCTGGAGACAACAGCCGGGTGGGGTGGGGGGAGACCTTTTGACAGGGAATGTTCTGTAACTAAAGCAACATATACATTCTTTGTGTTTTTCACACACTACATTCCTTATAAGAAAGAAAAAAATATATATGAGTTTCTCCTGGAGCTGAATCCTTGAAGTTCTTTTGAAATGTAATTTAATAGAAATATTAACTTTTACATATAAAATAATGTCACATTTTCATGTTTAGGGCCAGGAAAAGACAACATAGGTAAGAGAAAAATAGCACACGTGGAGTGTATTGGAATATCAATCATTTTTAAAAGTTTGTTTCCAATATAATTACAGTGGGAAAATAAGAGGAACTTATTTTTTTGGGAAAAAGAATTCAGCCAGGTTCCTTTCTCTTTTACTTTCTGAAAGGTTCGCATGAGTTAAGCCAGTTCTGAATTGGTGGAAGGAATTGAGGGATTACATTAAATAATTTGCCATCTTATTTCAATTGCTAGTTTGAATTTTGCCCAAATTTTTAGGTTTGTTTTGTTTTACCTTTACTTACATAAGATTCCATGAAATCATAGAACACAAGGTTTGAAAAAGGCATTACATATGACCTATTGACAGATGCTTGAATCTCCGAATGTTATACCCCAGTTACTTCTGGAGTCCTTATGAAAACAGCCAGTTTCATGTGTGAATATCTTTGATTGTTGGATTGAACCAAATATCTGTCTCTTTGTAATTACCACACCTTGTTCTTCCATTTAGGTCCATAGTAAGCCAATCAACTTCATCCTCCCTGGTGTGGTCTGATGAATATGTGTAAACAACTATCACATCTTCAATTCTACAGGTTAAAAATTGCCAGGTCTTTCATCATGATTGTGGTGCTTCAGGTGGTCCAAACAGTACAGAGTATAAAGGTACATAACTTATAGTAAAGCAATTTCAGATCAATTTTCCATTTGGTGGCAACTCCACAGTGTTGACTGCTTTTAAACTTATTAATATTCCAGTGATGGACACATTAAAAACCCTTACTTAACCATTATACGATATATCCATGCAACAAAATTACTTTTGTGCCCCAGAAATTTACACAAATAAAGATGAATAAATAAATAAATGAATAAAAATAAACTTCATTATTAATAAGTCACCTAAATCCTTTTAATTTTCATACATGTTACTCTAAAGAAGTAACTGGACTCACATATAAGGCATGACATTTATTTCTATTCAACTTCATCTTATAAGAGTCTATCTCCTTTCCTATCTGTGGAGATCTTTTTGAAGCCAAATCTATTATTCAGCCTCTTTTATATCATGTATACATATATGTGGACATTTGTATATGTATGTTGTATGTGCGTGTGTATGTGTGTATGTCTTTTTTCAGAATATGGTAGTGATTGAGAGCTCATTGTCTGAAATTAAAAAAACCCAGTAAGAATGGCTTTCATCAAAAAGTCCCAAAACACTAGATGCTGGCATGGATGCAGAGAGAAAGGAACACTTATACACTGTTGGTGGGACTGAAAACTAGTGCAACCTCTATGGAAAATAGTATGAAGATTCCTCAAAGAACTAAAAGTATATCTACCATTTGATCCAGCAATCCCACTACTGACTATTTACCCAAAGGGAAAAAAAGTCATTTTATCAAAAAGTTACTTATACTAGAATGTTTATTGCAGTACAATGCACAATCACAAAAATGTGGAATCAACCCAAGTGTCTATCAAATAATGAGTGGATTAATAAAATGTGGTATATGTACACTATGGAGTACTACTCAGTCATAAAAAATAAATTAATACCTTTTGCAATAATCTGGATGGAACTGGAGGCCATCCTCCTAAGTGAAGTATTGTAAGAATGGAAAAACAGACACCACCTGTACTCACTATTAAATTGGATCTAACTGATCATCACTTATATGCACAGATGGAAGTAAAACTCAACAGAAATCATGCAGGTTGGGGGTTGGGGGGAGGAAGGAATGGGTGAAATCATACCTAACTGGTACAATGTATACTATCTGGGTGATGGGCACACTTATAACTTTGACTCAAGCAATACAAAAGCAACCTATATAAGCAAAACATTTGTACCCTTGTTATTTAAAAAAAATGGAAAAAAAAGAATGCGTAACTAAATTTCAGTTTTTCTTTAAGGTATAACAATATAGTATAGAAATAGCTTCAAAGTAATTATTTGGTTCCAAAACAATGAGTACATATATTCTGTTTTATACTTTCTTATTTTCCCTTTATTAAAGTCTTTTAGTTAATAAGTATAGCAGATTCCACCTTCCCTTCTCTGAGAAAAAGCACAGACAAAATCATATTCAAATGTTAAAAGAAAACTATTGTGGAGGTTAGATAATGTCACACAGCCCAATGTGTGTGTGTGTGTTTGTGTGTGTGTTGTTTAATCCTCTCTCCATATTGCAATTTGAATATTTTACTGTCATGTTTTGATTTCAATAAAAAATGGGCTTCGGAAATATCATTATGAGAATAAGGGCCTGCACATTTTGTATGACAAGTAAATACTGAAAGCAAACATGATTGTAAAACATTTTTGCAACTGTTTTATTTTTCAATAACCAGCATATTTCCTAGCACATAGTAGGCACATAATATTGTTGGGTTTTTTTTTCGAAGAAATACATAAATCAAATAAAGTTGTTAGTCTAATTTCTAAAAATACTTGGAGACATGATTTGGAAAGCATTCTACTTTTACCCTCAGGCTGTTTCTCAATACACCATTTTGCAAACAGTTGGTATTAATGTTAATGGAGATTCATTAACAGAATGTATAGCTCAGAGCAAACTAAAGTTTATTAAATAATATCGATTTTATTAAGAAATGAAAGCTTATTTTTATAATTTTTATTAACAATCAAAGATCACAAATTTAAAATAGACCTTAGAGATGAAAGAGATCATAGAGACCATCTGGTCCAATTTACTAGTATTATTTAATTATTTAATTGTGTATTAATTTATTTATTTAGTAGAAACTGAAGTTCATAGTGATTAACTTATGTGCCATTAATTAATGTCCATCAGTAGTAGCCATATTTCCTGACTCCCAGTTCAGTGGCTTCTTTCTGTCTATATTATGCCACCTTTCTATTGCTGAGTTTTGTATAGAAATCATGTAAAGTCCCCATTTCACACATTTAGCAATTTTTCTCTAAAACTACATTATGAACTATTGAATTTCCATTGGAGTTGATACTAATGAAAAAACACAGCAAGTCAACTGATGTTCTTTTGGCTACATTTGTTACATTTAAAATAACTGAAATTTTGCTTGTAGCCTCAGAACACCATAATATTGAGAAGTGGTCTACTTCCTCTTTTCCAGACAAAACCATGTGCAAGAAAATTATCTTCAACTTCAGAAAACAGAGTTGACTAAAATATATGATATCCTTCAAGTCCTTAATCAAGATGCCTTATATCACATAATTTGTTTTTATTCCACCTATTCTTTTATGTGCTTTTCTAGCATGAAACAAATACCTTATCGATTCATTTCCTCTACTTTTTATTCTGGGCACTCATTACTCTTGCTATTCTCTCTACTTCTAATTACATATACCTTTAAAACTGTTAATCACTCTTCATGGAGGGGCTGATATTGGAGTTGAGATTTAAGAATGAATGAATGAATAAATGATTGAACAGTGATAATCATCACCTTTATTAGAGTGAAAGTCACCTTTATTTCATAGTCTGTTGGCATGGTTTCAGGATAATGGAGAATCTTCCTATTAAAACAAACCCAGTTTCCTCCCTCAAAGGTTAAATAGTCATTTCTTGCCAAGCTATTAAATTGGCAAGTATTTTTTAAAGTGTTTCTGCATCATGTTATGTTCCTGCCTTCATATGATGAACCTGAATTAACATGACTGGAACAGATGCTAAATGACTATACCCAAGTCACCTGTGTCCTATTTTATACTTCACTTCATGAACTGTGCTAGACCAAGAGAACATTCGCCATCCAGCTCCAAGTGACACCATATGTCTTCAAATTCACTGGATATAGACTGGTGATCAATTTACTACCCACCTGATCTCACCATTGCTTTCTTAAAATTTAAATGGAAGGGAACATACATAGCAATAAAAGTTTCAGTTATAAGAATATGTGTTTTTATATTTAAGTTTTTAATAGAATTAATTTTTTATTAGTGCAGGTCAGGGAATAAGCAGTAATGTTTTACTGGTTGAAGTATAAAACTGCAGAAAATTTGTCAGTTGGTTTTGTGCAATGGACTGAAATTTAAAAGTGTCTTTATTCTGAACGTTTAAAAAATTCAGACAGAGTTAAAGCCATTTTTATTATAGATAAAGTTATTTTCAAATTGTAACATAACAGACTACTGGGGTAGTAGGAGGAACCGTGTTAAAATTAACAGTAGACCCTGAATGCAAGCTAGCCTTTAAATGGTGATGGGGGGAGGCAGATTTCCAAGGGCTGTGAACTTTGATCCAGGAGTGGTCCATAAATCTTGGGGTAACTTCAGTTCACATTGGTCTTCTGAAGGTAGATGTTACTTGTCTTCCTAAACTGGAACTCCCTGAGGAAAAGTGAAGCATCTCTGGTGACATGGGTTGATTTCCGGAGTGAATCCCATTCACACATGTACAAATTGAGTTAGTTGTAGACTCAAAACAATGCAGCAAATTAAACCTCAGAATATAGTTCCAGTTCCAGGACACTCCATTCAAGCCAACTTGTTGAGGTCTGATTTGAGGGTCAATGTCTGATCTATATTTTCGAAGGAAAAACAGAGATGTGCATACTGGCTGGGTGTGGTGGCTCATGCCTGTAATCCCAGCTACTAGGGAGGCTGAGGCAGAAGGAATTCTTGAGGCCAAGAGTTAGAGACATGTGCATGGTGCCTTTCGTGAGACCATTTGGATGAAGGATTCTGCCTCTATCAGTGAGTGAAACAGGAGCCAGGGGAAAGCTTCTGGGGTTGGCAGGTGGGGTGGGGAGATGCATCTGTAGCAATGCTTAAGAAACAATCAGAAACTCTTGTGTTGTTTGTAGAGTATTAAAGAGGATAAGACCTACTTCCTCTTTCTCAGGATGAGAAAGGATTAGGATCACAAAACTGTCATTTAATTTGCAAATGTTTTCTGAGACCTTAAACCAGCTCTGTGCTAGGCACCGGGGATACTGGGCAGAGGTACAATGCTTTCGGTGATGACAACTTCCCCTGGGTGTCTCTCCCTCTGTGCTTGAGAAGTACTGGTAGGAACCCCTCAAATCATAGATTCAAATCAGGAACTCCGAGTTTAGCATATGAAAGAAGGAAGTGCAGATTTGTGATTTCTTGGTGATGGGATTGGGTGAGCGGTCCCAGCTGAGTCACCTGACCAGCTGTATTGTCTCAAAAGGGTACTTCTCCCTCATCTTACTTCCAAGGGGAGAGTGGTCATGGAAAAAAGATAAACTATGCAAATATTCAGCTCATTTCTACCATTTGCAGGTAAGTAGAAATCACTTCAGATGGAAGAGAACATTGACTAAAATCCCCTAACTTGCAGACACAGATTCTATCTTTAAGCATTTCAGAAGGCTAAACTGCATTTTTGTTTTTCAGATAAGGCCAAAATAATTTTTCCCATATTATTAATATAATTCTATTCGTGGCCAGTTATGGACATGCTATTTTTTTTAGAAAAGATAAAAGAAGATAACATACTATGGGTTAAAATTTATTTATTCCTGCATGCTTGTACCCTAGAGAACACACACATTATTTGACTAGTTTATTTTTAAATATTCTAGGAAAAGTTAGACCAACTATTTGCACAGAATTTGCCTTGCTTTCTTTTGTGTTCCACTAGAATTTTCTTTTTTATTAATTGCCTTATTTTTAATTTTACCTTGTTGCTCTAGTTTTTATATTGACTTTCAGTTTTCAATATTTATACACATTAGGTATTTTTAGACAATTCTCATGTTCCCCTTAGTTAGACAACTGTATGTACATTATTTATTCTTTTAATATTTCCTCTAGAGTAAATACCTCTGGATCCTTAATTATTCCTGTTGATTTCTTCTGAACTTCTTGCAGTATGTCTCTCTTTTTCTCATAATGAGATCCCCAAACTGAATGCATATTCCTGCTTCAGTCTCTCCTGAATCTCAAAGAGGGGACTCTTTTCCTCTGTTCCATACCATTTTTATTTTTATTTTTTGCATATACAATCACTCCAGGAATAACAATGTTATTCTTCACTTCACAAATTCAGTATGAATCTGCTCATAATTATCTTCTGATACTATTTAAAATATTACAAAAATACCAACTCATTTCTTGTCTTGTGACTGCAGGTGTTTGGTAGATTTGGGAAATGATCTTCAGTACTTTGAGGCCAGAGTTTTCAAATTAGTGTCATTCTGTTTCATGATGATCCAACACACCATAATCAGGTACAGCAGTAAGTCCTCTTCTGCAGCTTTTCTAGGCTTCAATTGCTTCATAATTGATGAAATGTCAGGAAAGGAAGAGCACTGGCAAAATGAATTCTTTCAGAAGAGGGAATGGGATTTCACATATGTGAAAGGGAAATGTCCATCCTTTCCTTTATCCTCCAAAGAGGTTTAATATAAGTTCCTTCCATGATCTCCTTCCTTCCTTCATTCATTTGCAATTCTGCCTTAATTAATTTCCTGGAAACCCCATTATAGAATGCTATTCTTCTACTTTAAGGCTTCTATGTCTTCCCATTACTTGTGAGACAAAATCTAAACTCTTTAGCCTAGCATTTAGGATCTCTCCAAATGGGATCAGCCTTATGACCACTTGTCAGCATTTAAGAATCCTGATCCTGTGTGTGTGTGTGTGTGTGTGTGAAAGAGAGAGAGAGAGAGAGAGAGAGAGAGAGAGAGAGGGAGAAAGAGAGAGACCGAGAGAGAGAGAGAAAGGGGGAGAATGCGCGTGTAAATCTTACCACATCCACATTTTTGCACATAACATTCTGCTTACTGTACATCTTTCTTCTTTGTACAACTTGATCATTCTTATAAAAGCCTTCTAGAACTCTCTTATTCCTTATTCTTAGTAATATTCATTTAGCCATATCACTCACTGCCTTGTATTAATAGACATCTTTTCACATACCTCCAGTGTATCTCCCTTTCAAAATTGTAGCTTTGAGTGTAAGGGCTGTGTTTTCATTTTCTTTATGTTTTCTTGTACAGAATAAAATGCCTCAAAAACAATGGATGAAGGATGATTTTCACACCATCCATAATGTCTAAGGGTAATAAAAGTACTAACAACTCATGGTAAGGGTTCAATTGCATTCCTCCAAAATTCATATATTGCAATTCTAAACTTCAGTACGTCACAATGTGACCTTATTTGGAGATAGTGTCATTGTGGATATAATTAGCTAAAATGAGGTTATACTGCATAGAGTGGGCCCCTAATCCCAAGACTGGTGTCCTTATAAAAAGGAAATATTTGGACACAGAAACCCACACTTATGCTAGGAGAGAGGCCTGGAACAGATCTTTCCCAAGCATCATCAGAGAGAGTGTAAACCTACCTACACCTTGATTCCCAGAATCTCAGTTTTCCTAACTGTGAGATAATAGTAAATAAATTTCTGTTGGTTAAGCCATTCAGTTTGTGATACCTGCTTAGGGCAGCCCTACCAAACTAGCACAATGAGAAACTAGTAATACTTTATAGAAATGATGCCCAATTAGTAGCGCTACCATAGATAGTCTTATTTTTCTGTTTGTTTAAAAAAATTATTCCTACTGACTGAGAGAAAACTATTATAAATTATTAATAATAAAATGGTCTTTAACATTTCTTTGGATACAGAGTGCTGTGAATCCTACCCTGAAAAACAACGAGCCCTCTCATTATAGCTACAATAGACAATTTCCTAAGTATATTTCCTGCCTTCACGGCCTTGACTTGTACATTTTTTTTCCCTCTGAGATTTGCCACTCATGTTGACATAGATTTGTTGTGCATGATGAAGTGACAAAAATCAATGAAAAAGGCATGTGACTCTTCTGCTTGCAAAAGGACTTCATTTTTTTGTTGCTTATTGTGGTAACTTTAGCCCACCAAACTATTTCTATAAAGATGTAGCTATTTCTTTGATCCATTTTTTTTCTTCCGGCAGCTTAGAGATTGCTCTTAGAAACACATGGTACATTTCCAAAAATTTTTCTCTCATAAACAATAAACTTGTGTGGCTACATATCCTGAAACGGTACCCTTCTTGTCCAAATGCTCTAAACCAATAATAAGCTTAAGTCAGCAATTTGATGTTCTTTTATTTCCCTCTTCCCGTAAAAATATAACCTTTTTCCAGTCAGAAGACCAAGGGATGCCTTCTTTTCTCCTGCATTCCTCACAGTTATCTAGAATAAATAACGTTATTCAAAGCTGAACCTTCTGGTTCTAAAATTATTTATGTAAACAAAAAAAGAATTGCCTACATGCTAAGTAAATTCACTAACCACAAACTTAAAAACAGATTTTAAAACTGGAGAATCACACTATCAGATCTGTGTTTTGAAAATGTAAGTGTCCTGTGGAGAGAGAGTCCACAGGCTCCGGCATCGCCCAGGAAAGAAATGATGGGAGCTTGGATTAAGGTAGTAGCTATCTGGATGGCAAGGAGGAGGTAAATGTATTCAAATTGGTAGAAATTGGTAATCTCTGAACTTGGAGAGTGAGAAAGAAAGAGAACTTGTTGATAACTTCAATTTCATATTTAGTAGTTTGTAAGGTCATTAATAGTAAGGTCATGTTGCTATTGTTGTTCTTGTTGTCACTGTGTATCAGTCCAGGGAAAGATAAAAAGAAAATTTGTCTTTTTATCACTTTGAAATGTGAGTAAAATAAAAAAAGCTCAATATGAATATATTTCCTACAATTCTTTTATTATTACTGGCTATGTATTTTGAAAGAGGAATTCATCCAAAAATGACTTAAAATAAAAATATGAGACAAAGTTCAAAAAGGTGCAAAATGTTAATAATTAAATTAGATAGTTTATAATAAAATAGAATCCAGATTGCTTGTACATTATGAGAAATAATCTATGCTGCTCATACACTGTCCTATAAGTTAACTGAATAGTGAGAAATCTTGGCATGAATATTTTAACAGTTCTTGAACCACATTTTCATTACTGAATTTTAAAATTAATAAACTGGCTTCAATCAACTACGTAGTATAACTGTTATGAAGTTGTAGCTGTGGTGATCCCAGGTTAAGACTATGTATTCTAATTTTAGAAAAAAGTTGCTTTGATTTTTATAGGTATGAATTTGAACATATAATTTTAGATGGCTTTTTATGAGAAGAGACAAGCAGGTTGTAAATAAACCTTTTTTTATTTCTACAATCCCTCAAGAGTCACTATTAAAGCAGACTCTAGCCAATCTCCAACTAAGAAGATACAAAATTCAAAACGTATTAAAAGAATAAAAGTAACATGAAAATCATAAATTAAAAATTTAATTTAAAAGAAAGTTTATAGAAAATAGTATTATAGGAAGAAACAACAACAAAAAGAAATATTTCTTAAATTCTATACTAGAGACACTGTGTAACTAACATACTAACATACTAAATATAACAAACACGTGAGTTAGGTACCATTACCCCTACTTTAAAGATAGAGAACAAAGGTTCAGAGAAGTTAAGCTGTTTGCCCAAGACTACACAGCTAAATAAGGGGTAAAACTGCCTCCGAATTCATATTCTTTTTTTTCCATAGCTTTTATTTTTTTCTTTACAGCATGATACCTTTCTACAACTACATGGACGCATTGGACTGCATGAAATGTGTAAAGGCCCTTACTTTGGTCTCTTTTGTCCTTTTGTGAATAATCCCATTGAAGCCTAGAAATCAGTCTACCGCTTACTCCTTGCTTCAGTAAAGCTGTTTTGTATATTTACACAGCACCTTTTTCAAAATTAAACCTGTGGGAAAGGAAACAGCTCAAGACTTATTTTGCATATTTTCTTACGTATCTGCATGCACATATCTATATACATATATCATACGTATGTATATACTCAGATAAGTAGACAAAATAATACAGTGTTTTTCAGGAACTAATTATATATTCTTTTTATTAATTATTATCTCACATGTGTTACAGAATCTTCTCCTAGTCTGTGTTTCGCTTTTGACTTCATGTTGGCTTTTTGCCCAGGGAAACAAAAATAATTTCAATTTCAGGTTTTAATATAATCTTTCATTTTCTTCTAATAATTTCTAAGTATTGTTTTTTATATATAAGTATTTAATTCATCTGGTCTTCTTTTTCTGAATGGTTTGAAAATGGAAATTACTTATTTTTCATATGAATTTGAAATATGTCCGTTTATTGAATGCCATCTTTTGCAACTAAAAATGACTGACTATTGAAGCTTAGTGCTTTGGCTGAATATGACAATAAACTAATCAAGGTTTATCTTATATAATAAAACATTAATAGTCAAGAAGTTGCTCATGTTGGTTCCATGGCTTTATGGTGTCAGAACTCACACATCTGAAATGTTCCTCATCCTTTTCCTCATTCTTGCTGTTTCATGGTCACAGGGATATTGCTGTAGTTCCAGCTACCATTTCTTCATTATAGACAAAAGAAGGCGGAAGAGGAAAGGACAGTGGTAAATACTGGCTGAATTGTCCTTTATTTTAAAGTCAATATAGTAAAAGTTTTCCTGAAAGCTCCATCAAACTGATTTCTGTTTACATTCCAGAACTGAGTTACACCGTTCTTCTAGACAATCAATGACCAAATAGAAGAAATGTGTCATAACTGTTTCACAACAAGCTCAAGTCATCTCCTGTGGCTAGGTTAGAGCCCTACACTCCCTAAGAGAAAGGGATTTCTTATTATGCCTGAATAAATTTGGATTCTATTAACATAGAAGAGTAGGGGTGTATTTTGAAGGAAAAAAATGGTACTTGCCACACAATTTACATTTAAACTTTTATTATTTGATTTATCATTTGGCCAATAGCTTTTAAAGATGAAGAGATTGATATACTTCCTTTTGGATTCTCTTACCTCAGTGATATTATTATATATTTTCACATGGTTCTGAAGCCATAAACCCTAGTTTTAAAAGTCTTAATCCCATATTTAAATGTATTTAATGCTTATCCCAACTACTTTTACTATAATTACATTGACTTAAAAGAATTTCACAGTCATTTATTTATAAAAGGTTCATGAAAGCTATAATCTCAGAGTTCCTACACATTTAAAACTTACCATCTTTTGTCTTTATAGCTGTGCAATATCTCTGCTGGACCTCACATTATTTGATTCTTGAGGCATTTGCTCACTGGTTTCCATCACTGAATATTTCCGTGGAAACATCTGAGACCAGCTTAGTTTTCTTTCTAATATCTCCCTATTTATTTTTACTTTGGTTTCTAAATGATATTTTCTATTTTTCTATTTAATATTCAATGACTTTAACAAGATATCTTAGTATTGATTTCCTTCTTCATTTGTCTGGAAATAATGATGAGTGATTTCAATCTGTAGGCTCAAACTTTTTTTATATTTTGGAAGTTTTCTTAACTTTCAAAACTAACTTTCTTTCTTTCTTTCTTTCTTTCTTTCTTTCTTTCTTTCTTTCTTTCTTTCTTTCTTTCTTTCTTTCTTTCTTTCTTTCTTTCTTTCTTTCGTCAAAAAGCCTTGATTTTCTTCCTCAGGGATATCAAATATATAAAGGATGCTTTTTCTGTTCTATCACTATCATTTCCACTTGAGATTTTTTTTGCAACAAAGAAGACTTGTAAATTGGTCTCAGATTTAGAGAAACATAAGACATAAACGTCCTTTGGATAAATCAAGCAAAATTTAATTCTTTAAAGGATTTGGGAGGGGTGACATAATTCAGCCTTTAACAGGTAATATAGTACATATCAAATGCTCTAGAAAACCATGCTTTCATCTCTTGATAACATTCTGCTTTGATATTGGAGACAACCTATGCAACACATTGAGAATTTGTCTCTTCTGAAACTGTTTTCTGAAAAGTAGCTGGCCATTTATTAGCTCCCTCTGCAAACTTACAAAACAAATAGGACTTAGGATGTCCTCCAGTGCTAGAAATGTACATGTACAGGCTCAGATCTGAGGAATGGAGCTAATCTCCAACCCTCCCCTAACAGTACCCCTTGAAAACTACTGAAGGAGCCTGGAAATGTCAAAGTTGGTCAGGCAAAAATCCACCAAGGGTGCCTACCAAGACTATCTGACTTATAGGCTGGAACTAATTTTATTTCCAGAATGTTTTATGTAAAGGAAACTGAAAAGTTCTATACCATCGATGTTCTTGCAGTCACAGCTCATTAGGACCATTGAAACCATGTTTATAAACGTGGCCACAATTTCACTTGATAATCTGTGGGATGTCCTATCATTAAATAGTATAAAGGTAGGCTTTGCAACCATGTATAGCAGAAAATGATTCTCCATGTGGTCAACATAAGGTGACAGTGAGTTTTTGCCTGTATCTGGTTAAAAGAACCCTCCAGAATGAATCCAATCACCAGCAGAGGATCAGCAGAGAGACACATACACACTGAGGGAACCTCTTCAATGACAGCATGGAGGACTTCACAGGGCAAGCATTTCTTGTCATGCAAAAGGATGATAGAGGTTTGTAATTTCTGAAATTCTTATAGTTCACTGTAAATTGTGATTTATGTGGTAATACCCATTGCATAGATAAGTTCACAATTGAAACTAATTTGTTCAACATAATGGTATAGGCACCAATAGATATATAGTAATAAACTATTCATTGAAGCATTTCCTCTGATATTGTATCAAGCTTCTACACTTCGCTTGACTGTCAAATGCTCTTGTGAGCACCATATTAGCAAAATGAAGAATGAAGCCATGTCTAAATAATTCAAGGGGGCAACACCTCCTTTCTCATGGAATGATCAAAGAATTTAAGCAGAATTCATGTTTCCTCCCCCCCCCACATTATGAAGATTGCTATATATTTTTTTTCAAATTGCAAAGCAAATGAAAGCTTTGTATAAAAGTCTGTTTTTAAAAAGCATCCACTAACAGGGATCATTGTTTTCATTTTTGTATATATTTGTGTTATCACTTTTGTATATATTTATCAGTATTCTCTCATGGATATTTTTTCTTTTCTTCTTTTCTTTTCTTTCTTTTTTCTTTTCCCACTACAAATTGGCTACAAAGTTACAATCACTTTATACTTTATTTTGCATGTGTAAAGACAAGTTTACACCTAATTCAGCACCTCCATCAGAGAACATTACTTAAAGGGGAAGGTCAAACTGGATATGTATTATGAGCTCTTAAGTGTCAGAAATTTGTCTTGTATGTCTTGTCACATAGCTGGTAATTGGGGATGACAATAATTGGAATCAGACATGAATGTTTTATTCCATACTGGGAAAAGAAAATAAATAGAATTATTTGATTCGACATTGACTAAAATGATTTTAATAGGATCTATGGATTTCAAATTACCTATATCTCTCTTCCATGCTTTCCTTTTTTCTGTAGTGACCTCTTTTGTTCCATTTTATTCTTCTATTACTTTCTTTTCTTTTTAATCATCTGCTTATGTGCTTTTTGAAAATTTGCTTTCTCATTCCTTCAGTATTCCAAAGACATCGGTTCCATGCCAGGAATATTGCAGATGGTCAGTTATATTGGTTTCCTTTAGCTACCTCCTCTAGCTAAGGGAAATAATATTAACATATTTTATCTGACGCCAAAACTAGTATAGGAATTTAGAGTCATATATACAGTGCTAGAACTAGGTAAAAACCCTGGAATCATTTAGGCAAGGAATGGAAAATAGAGGGGCTTCTACAATTGACTGGTTGGGGCTCTGTTTGCAAGTAACTTTTTTTTTTTTTTTTTTTGAGACAGAGTCTCGCTTTGTTGCCTAGGCTAGAGTGAGTGCCGTGGTGTCAGCCTAGCTCACAGCAACCTCAAACTCCTGGGCTCAAGCAATCCTTCTGCCTCAGCCTCCCGAGTAGCTGGGACTACAGGCATGAGCCACCATGCTTGGCTAATTTTTTCTATATATATTAGTTGGCCAATTAGTTTCTTTCTATTTATAGTAGAGACGGGGGTCTCGCTCTTGCTCAGGCTGGTTTCGAACTCCTGACCTCGAGCAATCCGCCCGCCTCGGCCTCCCAGAGAGCTAGGATTACAGGCGTTAGCCACCGCGCCCGGCCTGCAAGTAACTTTTAATTTTCCTCTTACTCTACATTCTCCAGCTAGGGGGATTCATCAACCTCATTGTTTTAATTGCTAGCAACACCAACTGCCTACTCCATTTTGTTTGTTTTTTTGACATCTTGAAATTAATAAGTCCAAATGTAACCCTTGACATCACCAAATACCCTTCTCTACATCTGTTCCTTACATATTTTTTAATTTTAGGAAATACCATCATAATTCACCCTGATGCTTAAGATAGAAATTTGAGAGTTACACTTAACACTTTCCTCTTGTATATACTTTATATCTAAGATACCAGAAAGTCCTATTGTTTTTACATCCAAAACAATGCATTCTGAATCGGTTCACTTAATTTCATTCTCCATGTCATGAATTTGGATCAAGCATGGTCATCCACTGCCTAACTAATGCTGTGGCTTCCCAATTGGTGCCTCCCCTTCTCTTGGCCACACTTTAAGCAGTTTTTGACACTGTAGCAAGAGTGTTCTAACATGAGGCGATCATTTCACTTTACTACTTAAAGCCCTTCAATGTCTCTCTTAGGCCCTTAGAGTAATCCTCCTTAACATGCCTGGACTAATAAACCTGTTCAAACTGACTCCTGCCACCTACTGCAAACTCATGTAGAGATACTTCTGTCCTTGCTAAGATCCAGTCACAAATTAAACCACTAATTGAATCCAACTTTCTTCCATCTCAGAGCCTTCTTACGTGCTGTTCCCTCTAATTCATATTAATTCCTCATATTTTAGCTTTATTGTTCCTTCCTCAGAAAAGCCTTCCCTGACAAACCAGTCCAGATTAGTCCCTGTTATTCTTCTTCATAATATCCTATTCTTTCCCTTTATAGAATTTGTCACCATTTCAAATTATATATTAATGTGTGTATCTTTATTTGTCTATATTTCTTTCCGTAGACCAACCATGAGTTTAGAGACCATACCTCGTTTATGTTAAAACATGAAAACCATGCATTTATGGTTTCTGTTTCAACATATAAAGAGCTTAGAAATCATCACTCCTATCCTTACAAGAAAAAGCTATACAAACTGAAAATTAAAGACTTTTTGGAACCCTTGGAGAACTAATTTTGCAGGACAAGTCTCCACCACAAAATCAAGACAGACAGGTGGACTCTGGGAGCTACAGCTGAAATCTGTTTAACTAAAGCAGAAGATGCAGGAGTCATAACTGTGAAGAACATTGATATGGCAATTTTGATGAATTTCTGGTGTATAAGTATGGACTAGAATAAGAGTGAGAAATTCCTTGGGGCTGCAGTCTTAGGGGAGTCCCCATAATTTCATAAATTTTTACCTCCAAATACTTCATCATCATCTGAGACTAAAGAAGTAAGAAATGTCTTCTCATAACAGTGGTAGGAGCAAGGGAGTTATAATCATCGTGAAATATGATCTGATGGCTCTCCATAACAACAGCCCACTCTCTAGGTGAAAAAAAGGCTTTACAAATGACTTAATTGCAGCTAAGGAAGGGCTTTTCTCCAGTTCCCACTAGTCTTCCTCTCTCCCCTGTGGTGAAAAAAATCCATACCACTGGAGAAGCACTTGTGAAGGTCACAGAAAGAGCTACAGATCCATTAAAACACAGAGATTTAATCATAAGACTATAGAATGCTTTACTTTCCCCACACCTTACCACCATACCAACAGGACATTTGTATAATAAAAGTGGATTACAACTAAAAGAGCTAGAAATATGAGAGCAATAATTGTGACATATATCTCGAAGATCCTTTATAACAAAGTCTTATCTCCAAGGAAAAAGACTGTCTCTGAGCATTATCACAGATAGAGGAAGAGTAATATTTTTCACACTCCATCCTTATCTTTTTGACCAAAGGAGAAAACAAACAGGAATCTGTCCCCCACCTAGACAACAATTGCAATTAGATGGGCAAAGTCTGTCTCATGTACCTACTTTGAAACTCTGGAGTCCACTAAACAGTTGCAACTTCTAAGGGAAGGCCTGGATGGCAAATTGCAATTAATTTCAGTCAACTCCAGCTTTTCACACAGTAGCCACTATCCAACCCCCACCCCCATCCCTGTGGCAGGCAGCTGGGCACCCCTTCTAGGAGCAACCTGCGCACAGCTTGTGGGAGGCAGGGTGGGCAAAAAAGAACCCTGTCCTTCAAATATATACTTTGATCACTGATTGTTACTTTCTAATCACAGAGGTACAGACAAAAAGGCAGATGGCCATTTTTCTTGTACCTCCTCATTGGTGTAAACCCCGGTTCCTCTGTCAAAAGTGACTTCCAGGGGACCTTATCTGCCAGCACCTTTCTCTACCCCTTTTCCTTTATCCCCTTTTGAAAGCCAGATATTAAAGATACGTATATTAAAAACTGACTGTATATATAGAGAAAATTAAAAGAGGCCATGCATGCCCAGGGGAGGGCTCAGAGATGACCTGGGAAGTCTTTAAGTTCACAACCTGAGGATGTTCCTTGGCACAGAGACAGCTTATGACAACAACAACAACAACAACAACAAAAATAAACAACAATAATAACAAAAAACAGTAAACCCCAGGGGAAGGAGGAGAATCTGATTTCCAGAGTTATGACATTATTAGATTCAGATGTCCAGTTTTCAACACTAGTATCACAAAGCATACAAAGAAATAAGCAAGTATGGCTCATTTGAAGGAAAAATAAATAAGGGAAAACAGTCCCTGAAAAAAATCTGATGGGAGATCTACTGAACAAAATATTTAATACAACTGTTTTAAAGATTCTCAGAATTAAAGAACAATGGGAAGAAAGTCAAGAAACAATGTATGCACAAGATGGAAATATCAATAAAGAGATAAAAAACCTAAAAAGAAACCAAGAAGAAATCCAAAGTACAATAAATGAAATGAAAAACTTAGTAGAGGTATTAAAGGGATATTGGAGTAGGCATAAGAAAAAAATCAGTGAATGTGAAGACAGCACAATGGAAAATATTGAGTCTGAGAAGCAGACAGAAAAATATTGAGGAAAAGTGAACAGAGGCTAAAGAACCTGTAAGACAACATCAAACAGACCAAAATACACAGTTTGGAATTCCCAGGAGAAAAACAAAGAGAGAAAGAAGAGAGAATATTTGAATACATAATCACTGAATACTTCCCAAATCTGATGATGTGCATGAATATAAACATCCAAGAAGCTCAACAAACTCCATGTAAGATGAAGTTACAGAGACTCACTCAAAAAAAGCACATTATAGTCAAATTTTCAAAAGTCAAACACCAAAACAGACTCCTGATAGCAGGAAGAGAGAAATGACTCATCATACACACTGGGTCCTCATAAGATTATCAGCAGATTTCTCATTAGAAAGTTTGGAGGACAGAAGTTAGTATGTTGATAAAATCAAAGTGTTAAAAAACAAAACAAAACAAACTGTCAACCAAGAATCTGATATTTGCCTCTCCTCTGAAAGAAATGCTCAAAGGAGTCTTGCAGTGTGACATGAAAGGACACTAGACAATAACTTGAAGCCATATGAAGAAATGAAGATCTCAATAAATGTACACAGATGAGCTCTTATAAAATTAGTACAACTGTAGCAATGGTTTGTAACTCCACTTTTTGATTTTTGCATGAATTAAGATACCAATGCATTAAAAAATTATTAGTCTAAAAGCTAGTATTGCTATAACTTTGATTTGAACTCTACATTTTGTTTTCTATATAGCTTAAGAGACTAATGTATTGAAAAGAATTATTAGTTTATATGTTTGGACACACAATGTATAAAGATGTAATTGTGTGATATCAACAGCCAAAAGATTTGGGGATAGAGCTGTAAAGGAACAAAGTTATTATACGTATTAAAGGTAAGTAGATATAAATAAAAATTAGCATTATAACTGTGAATATTAAATGTAATCCCCATAGTAAATACGAAGAAAATATCCATATAATATACATAAAGGAAATGAAAAAGGAATTTAAACATTTCCTTATAAAAAATCAACTGAACACAAAATGAGGTAGCAATGCAGGAAATGAAGGAAAACAAAAGCTATAAGGCATATAGAAAACAAATATCAAAATGGCAAAGCTAAGTCCCTTCTTATCAGTAATTGCCTTAAATGTAAAGGATGTCTACAAGAGACTCACTTTAGATTCAAAGGTGCAAACAGATTGAAAGTAGAAGGACAAGGCGTGGCAAGGGCAATATATGTAACCTTAACAACATTTGTACCCCCATAATATGATGAAATAAAAAAAAAGAAAGTAGAAGGATAGAAGAAGATATTCCATGCAAATAGTAACCAAAAGAGAATAAGAATTTCAGATAAAATAGACTTTAAATCAAAAAAGTTAATAAGAGATAAAGAAGGACATTATCTATTAATAGAAGGTTTAATATAGGGAGAAATTATAAGCAATTTACACACAATTATAAGCATTTACACACTTAATTACAGACCGTGAAAATATATGAAGCAAAAACTGAAGAACTGAAGGGAGAAACAAAGTTCTGCAATAATAATTGAAGACTTCAGCACCCCACTTTTAATAATGTATAAAACAACTAGACAGAAAATAATTACAGAAGCAGAGAATTCAGACAACACAATAAACCAATTAGATCAGAATGGTACCCAACAATAATATCATATACAGTCTTCTCAAGTACACTGGGGCATTTTCCAGGATAGACCATTTGCTAGGCAACAAATTAAGTTCTGATGTATTTAAAATGATAGATATCATAAGAAGTATCTTGACTGACCACAACATGATGAAGTTAGAAATTAACAACAAAAGTGAAACTGGAAAATTTCCAAATTTGTGGAAATTAAACAGTACACTCTTAAGCAACCAATGGGCCAAAGAAGAAATTACAAGGGAAATTAGAAAATACTTAGGGACAAATAAAAATGAATATACAACATATCAAAACTTATAGCATAAAGCAAAAGCAGTGCCATGAGGGAAAATTATAGCTATAAACACCTACATTAAAAAACAAGAAAGACCTGAAATTAAAAACCTAACTTTAAAACCTAAGAAAGTAGAAAAAGAAGAAAAAACTAAACCCAAAACTAGCAGAAGGAAGGAAAAATAAAGATTAGAGCAGATTAGAACAAAATAGAGAATAGAGAAACATTTTACAATATGAAACTAAAAGTTGACTCTTTGAAGAGATCAACAAAATTGATAGACAGCTAGATGGACCAAGAAAGAATCAAGAGGACTAAAATGACTGAAGTCAGAAATAAAAATGAGGTCATTGATACTGATTCTACAGGAATTAAAAAGAGTATAAGTGAGTCCTATAAAAAATTGTATACCAACAAGTTATATTATATAATCTCAATGAAATGGATGAATTTCTTGGGACTAAATCATAAAGAAATAGAAAATAAGGGAAATATAAATAGATCTATTAAGGAGATTAATCACTAATCAAAAATCTCCTGACAAAGACAATTCCTGGACATGATGTCTTCACTGGTATATTCTACCACACAATGGAAATGCATTTCATGTTCATGGATTAGAAGACTTAATATTGTTAAGATTTAATGCTACCCAACACTCGACAAATTCAAACATTCACTATCAAAATCCCAAGGATGGTTTTTGCAGAAATAGAAAAACCCTAACTAGAATTTGTATGAAATTGCAAGAGATCCTGAATAGTCAAAACAATTTTGAAAAAGGAGAAAAAGAGCTGGAAGACTCACAGTTCCTAATTTTCAAGCTTTACCATAAAGCTATAGTAATCAAAACAGGGTGTTACTGATGTAAAGACAGAGAGATTAGTGGAATAGAGAGCCCAGAAATAAATACTCACAAATATGGTCAAATGAGTTTTGACAAGGGAGCCAAGACTATTAAATTGGGATAAGACAGGCTTTTCAACAAATGATGCTGAGAAAACTGGATATCCATATGCAAAAAAATAAGGTTGGACTTTTACCTAACTTCATACACAAAAATTAACTCAAAGTGGATCAAAATCATAAAAGTAATACTTAAAATACATATTAAAAAATCTTAGATAACAATATAGAGCAAATTCTTCATGCCATTTGATTTAGCAATGATTTTTTTTGATATGACACCAAAGGCATAGGCAACAAAAGAAAAAAGACAAATTGAACTTAAAATTTAAAAATTTTTTGGATCAAAAAAACATTTGTTAACAGAATAAAAAGGCAACCCACAGAATGGGAAAAAAATATTTGCAAATGATACATCTAATATGGGGTTAAATAGCCACAAAATAGAGAGAATGCCTAAAACTCAACAATAAAAAAGTAGATGACCCAATTCAAAATGGGCAAAGGACTTGAATACACATCTCAATAAAGAAGATATATAATAGGCCAATAAGCACATGAAAAGATGCTGTTTACTAATTGTTAGGGAAATACAAATCAAAACAACAGTGAGATACCACTTCATACTCATTAGCATAGCTACTATTAAGAATAAAATAAAAAATAATAAGTATTATCAAGGATATGGTAAAATTGGAACCCTTTTTCATTGTTGATAGGAATGTAAAATGCAGCCACTGTGGAAAAGTGTAATGGTTCTTCAAAAAATTAAGAATAGAATTTTTATATCTACATTATTCAGCAATTCCTCTTCTGGGTATACATACCAAAAGATCAAAAGCAGGGTATCAAGGATATATTTGCACACTCATGTTCATAGCAACATTATTCACAATAGCTAAGACATCAAAGTAACCAAAGTGTCTATCCTAAGTGAATAGATAAGCAAATGTGGTATATATGTATGATGGAATATTATTCAGCCTTTAAAAGGAGGGAACTCTGACACATGTATAGCATAGATATAATATAATAAGATATAACAAGATAATAAGCTATCATTATACACTTATTACAATGGCAAAAGTATAAAAACTTACAACTAATTTCTAGTTGGGCCTCAAAGCAACAATGATTATCATTTGTTGCTAGTGAGAATGTAAAATGCCACAGCCACTTTGGAAGATAGTTTGGCAATTTTTTTTACACAGCTAAACATATTTTTACCATATAATCTAGGAAATGTGCTCCTAGGAGTATACAAAACTAAAATATTAATTTTTATAGCACCTTTATTCATTATTATCCCAAACTGGAAGGACCAATATACTCCTCGGTAGGTGAATTAATAAACAAATTGTAGTACATTTATGCAATGAAATATTATTCAGTGATAAAAAATAAGTTATCAAGATATATAAAGACATGGATGCATTTTAAATGCATATTACTAAGTGAAAGGAACTAGTTTTAAAGGCTATATATTATGTGATTCCAATTATATGACATTCTACAAAAGACAAAACTGTAGATATGGTAAACAGATCATTAGTTCTAGGGTCCAATGGGCACAGGGATTGAACATGTGAAGTACACAGGATTTTTTGGGGTGGTGAAACTGTTTTGTATGATGTCGTAAGATATTGTAAGATACACTGTGACCATGCACTATGCTTTTGTCAAAACCTATAGAACTTTATGTTGCATGAGTGAACCTTACTTTCTTAGTCCATTCTGGCTGCTGTAACAAAAATATCATAAACTGGGTAGCTTAAAAGCAACTAAAATTTATTTTTCATACTTCTGAAGGTTGGGAAGTCTAAGCTTAATCAAGGCACTGACTGATTTGGTGTCTGGTAAGTGCCCAATCCTTCTATATGACACCTCAGCATGTCCTCACATGGTGCAAAGGGCAAACAAGCTCCCTTGAGCCTCTTTTATAAGGGAACTAATCCCATTCATGTGAACTCTGACCTCTTACTACGCCTATCGTGGGGGTTAGGATTGAAACATGAATTTGGGGAGGGCACAAGCATCCAAACCACAGCACTTGCTGTATATAAATTTTTAAGAAATCATTTAGGAAATCAGGAGTTCTCATGCTGAAATGTAGAAAGTGACAATACAGTTCAACTATTTTACAAAGGTATGAAACAATACCACTAAAGTGTATATGGGGAAAGGTGGTGACCTAAGTAACTTTGGAAACAAATGGACTTTGCAAGACTAAAAGCAAAAGAAACTGTACATAAACACTGTACTCTAGTTGAAAAAGTCATCTCATATGGGGGTACAGGTCAACAACCCTGAAACCATTATAAATAAATAGTGCAGCTGGATAACTAAGTAACTGGATGGCAGATGGTGACAGCCAGGTTTCTCACCGTTTTAACAGAAAGTTACAGATAATCACTGGGAAAAGGATGGAATGATTATATGATAATGACTTAGAGTTAGAACATCAGTGTGAGCTCATGATTAGTTTACTATATATACAGATGGTTACACAGAGAAATATTTATAGATATTTGTATGTACTTTGGTTAGTAGACATATTTATTCCTTTCTCTGTTAATTGAAGGGGGCTAGAAGAGATGACATTCTAGTATCAATAAGTACATCTAGCACCCAGACTTGGTTTCTCATACTAATCACCAATAAATGGAACCTGGATTTTTGGAGAAATGGGTGATTCTAGGATTGGAGCATGATATATGCAAATTAAGTCTAGAGGATCTTGTGGTAAAACAAAGTAAGGAAGTCCTTAAATAAAAGCAACCCCTCAAAACCACACAATGATGGGTATATGTCAAAGGGATATAGGAACTAGCTGAAAGAGTTTTTGAAAACCAAAATTAATTTAATTTCAGCAACAAAATAAAGTAGTATTGGATTATAACCCAAAGTATAAATAAATTTATACTGATATAAATAAATGATTGAATAAATAAATCAGTGAAGGAGAATAGCCAAATCTCCTATGCAGAAGAACTTCAAATAATTTGTGTATCAAGTTATTGCCTTCAAGGGAGTGAGGCATAACTCCCACCTCTTTTAAGGTGAGCTGTGCATGGTGATTTCATTTCAAACAGTACAGTATGGAAAGGGTAAAAGAAGAATAATTTTACAGTGGAGAAATCTGGCAAACACTACCTCAGTCAGGTAATTAAGATTAATATCAACAGCAATAAATCATGTTGATGATACATGTACTATTGATATGATGTCATAAAAATGACACTTTATCTCTGTGGTCTTTCTCCCCTAAACATAAAACTCCAATCTAATCATGAGGAAAATATCAGACAAATCCTAATTCAGGATTTTTCTGTAAAATACCTGACCAATACTCTTCAAAACTGTTTAGATCATCATACACAAAGAAAGTCTCAGAAATTCTCATGTTCAAGAGGAGCCCAAGAACACATGACACCTAAATGTAATGTGGTGTCCTGGGTTGGTTCTTAAAATAGAAAGGGGACATCATGTAAAATATACAGAAATCTGAATCAATTATAAGTTTTAGTTCATAATAATGTATCAATATTTGTTCATCAGTTGCAGCAAATGTATCATAATAATGTATTACGTGAATTATAGGAGAAACTAGGGAACACATACTGTCTGCAATTTCTTCTGTCTTAAACAATTCTAAAATAAAAGATTTATATAAAAGAAAAAATGCCAGAGATTTGCATGTAGTCAGTATTTGTTGAGTTAATGGTTAGTGGCTGCCTAATGGACTGAGCTGACAAGTATTTCAGAGATCCAGTTCAAGATCAGGAAAGCATCCCTATGGAGTGAAACTATTTGGTAACATTTTTGGAAGGGTGTGAGGTATCTGGAGGGCAGGATTAGGTGGCTGCCATCACTACTACATCTGATAATAAAAATGTACTCACTTCCTACATGAAATAATTGAGGACCATAGAAGCTGCAAGACTAAGACAATTCCTAGTCAGTCAGACATATTACGATTGCTGATTTGACCTAGGTTGGACTCCTACTCCAACGCTTACTGGCTCAGTGACCTTGAGCAAGTGCTCTACAAGTGTTGGCCATTATTATATGTTGATAACTTTCTGAGTTCTAGACATTGTTGTAAACCCTTTATTATGGATTGACTCATTTTATACGTGCATGTACATATGCAAGTACAAATACACACACAGAAAATTTATGTGACCAGTGTTATTATTTTCCCTGTTTTACAGAGAGGTTAAATATCTCACCCTAGATTATCCAGCAGGCAAATGTCAGGGTCATAGTCTGGGGCTGATCTATGTCCTTAAGCCATAAAATTAGTACTGTTTTGGATGCAGGCATAAAATACAACCTTTTGAGGTACTGAGAGTTTGAAATGAGCTAATTATTGGAAGGTATTTGATAAAATTGCAGTTAATAAATACTACTTTCTGCCCTATTTTCTTCCTGATAAAGCAGCATTACTGCCCATCTCTGTTTAGTTGACCAGAGCTGTAGCCTTTGTCTGTTAGGAACACACATTATAAAGCAGAAATAATACTCTCCTATTGGCAACGTATGAAATTACCACATTTTAAAACTGAAAAATATTCCAGTATCAACTAGTTTTACTAATATGAATGTTTCTTGACATTTTACCCCATGCTCTATACTTATCATCAAGTCCCAGCTAAAGGTGTGAGACCAAAACATTTTATTATATATACTGTAAGTTTATTTTTAAGGATTTATTTGTTGAATCAGACATTAAGAAGAGTTTTGGTATTTGGGTAGCAGACACAATGCTATTTGTAAGAAGATATCCTTGGATAATATTCATAACTCATTATGATAAAATATTTAATGTTTATTAAATATTGACTATCAGGAAGGCACTGGGTTAAACTTTTACATATATCAGGGTGCCATGATTATCCTTCTCATTTTTTTTTTTGAACTGAGAAAATCAGGGCACAAAATGACTAAAGAACATGCACAAATTGATACTGCTAACATGCCACATAGCAAGAACATAAACTAATGTCTGTGTAATCATGGGCAGATTAAAAGAGTCTTTCCTCCTCCAAGAATTGAGGAAAGAACAAATCAATGACTATTAGAGCACAAACAAAATGACTGGTTAATACCTTAACCACTATTGCATAGGAAGGTAAAATTTTCCCAGGATCAAGCCAAATTATTAATTACTTGTGCAGGTTTGATTATTAAAGACATGATAAAGGTGCAATTTTTAACATGAAATGCAATTTCTTGATTTGGGTTTTCTGAAATTGTTTCCAAAAAATTTTGTTACTTTGCCTTTTTCTTTCTGTTATATGGAGATCATTGCCTGGAGACTGTTAAAAATTATTCCAGTAGTTATAGTTTGGATTTTCTCTTTATATGTGTTTTAATATTAAATTATCTACACAAAATTCCTATAGTTTTTAAAATGTGTGTTTATATAGTTTATAAAATATTTTTTCTGGGTGGTTACAGAAAATAAACAAAGGTACTTAAGTAGTTTCTATTTTATGACTGGTTTAGCCTTTCAGTGTTTAATAATACAGTTTGCTTCTTTTAAAATGACTTACTTATCAATATATTATGAAACAGAGGTCTTTTTCATTGTCTCCAATTGCAGTATTATTGAATACTCATGTTTACTTACTGAAGCATTTTATTTAGAATAGGAATACAAAACATTAATGCAGGCTTTGTTAAAATTTGCCACTTCTCTGATATATGAAAAGTACTTGAGTTGAGGACAGCATTTCAATGGTATTGAAAAACCTCTGAGGCTTTTCAAGCAAATAAAGACTTTTTATTTGTCATCCTCATCTGTATTAGACTAGCAAATTGAATCAGAACTCTGACAATGTCAAATTTTCAGATTTTTTCCCCCAAGAACACCTTTTTGCCTTCCCAGGTATGACAATTTGCATTTGTGGGTCAAATGCATTTTTTGTCGATAAAATATATTTGTAACACATATTAATATTTATATTTGAGCACAGATAATTGTAAAGGTATATGCCTTTAATACATATTATACACAATGTGTGTGTCTTTATGTTATTGTGGAAGCTAAAATGCCAGTGAATAGAGTTGAGGGAGAACACAAACACATGCCACAGCAATGAGTTATACAGGTATCTACTAAAAATAAAATGCTATTTTAGAGGGTATTTTTGACACTTGAGTGAGAAATGTTTAATATCTTTACATTTTGTAAATTCTTATTTGATTTTGCATTTTTTTCCTTTATATATAAAAACCTACTTTATTGTGTCCCTACAGTTAAAAATGCCATAATAATAGGCCAGGCTTATCATTTTTCCCCTTCTACTTTCCATTATTGCTAGCAGCACGACAACTCTCCTATCACCCAGGGTTACAACCTTGAGTCCATCTTTGATTATCTCTCTTTCTACCTTGTGTCTAGGACCTTTCTATGTCCTGCCATTTCTTTCTTTTATAATGTTTGAAAAGCCAGTTTCTTCTTTTTTGGTTCCTACCACCAAGACCCCAATCTACTTTCTTTTATTTTCTTTTATTTCTGCTTCAACTATTGCAATCTTCCACATTCTTGCCTCCATATCTTTCTTCTTCCATCTCAACTACTAGGTTGCTATAAAGTCCATGTATCTATTGGCAGGTCTAAAACACAGGAAAGAAAATGGCTTAACTTCAAAATGAGCATATAGAAAAGTAAAGCCACTGTTTGTTAAGTGTACAAATGATTGTCAACATTTCAAAAAGTGCATTCTACGGAATTTTAGTCTCTTCAGATATTTTACACACACACAGATATATAAACACCTATAATTTCCTGCTCAAATAACCTTGCAAATGTTGTATATAATACATACAATATCACATTCACTCCAGCTTACTCAAAGTTCTAAGAAATCCAGTGGGAACATGAATCTGGTTTAGAAGTTTTAAAGACAATGTTTCTCAAATTTACTTGACTGTGGAATCCTACACTATTTTTTTTTTTTTTTTTGGTATAGCATGGAGAACACATTTCGGGGGAGGTTATTCTATGCTGTCATCTTACTCTACGTACATATTCTATGCTGTCATCTTACTCTATGTACATTTTAGACCTTTCCCTTAAAAAGGTGAGCAAACCACCACTCTAGAAACCAAAGGAAAGCTTCACCTACCAGCATAAGCACTGCTACTGGTTTATTTCCCCAGATAGGAGGATTTACACAGATGATTTAAACCAGAAGTGGCTATTAGGAAGCATTCTCCCTGCTATCTTCACAAAAACGTCCTTCAATTATGTTAAATGAAGAAAGGATATACCCCATCTTCAAACTTCCGTCAGACTTCCTACAGTATGTATGAAGAAATGAAAACAATAAACAACAAATACAGCTTTAGATACCAAAAGCTTAATGTCTTGTTATCTTTTAATGTAAATTCATGTCAGTCTGGGATTGTGTCTATTATTCTCTCTACAGCTCACTGTTTGCTGTATAAGCTGAAAGAATTTGCCATTGATCATTCAGTGTATGGCAAACTCTTTACAAAGCTTATTGTGTTGGAAGTGTAGCTCTCAGCCACACTATCTGACAAAAGTGTCTATATAAGCAGTCATCCTGAAGTGCTGATTCTTTTATTTGATTTGGGATTAAACAGTCTGTTGCCAGCCATCTGCTTTCCTATGCATGTGTCCTTGAGAGGTTAGATTTCTACTGATACTGCCCCATAACTTTAAGTGGTATTTGAAAGATCAGAATTAGCTTAGACATATGCCACTGAAATTGCTGGCCTTATCCTAGAGGACTGTCCAGATTTTGACACAGGAGCCCAAATGAGAAAAAAAAAAAAAAAAGTTTGCTTTTCTCACATTGTTGCTGATTCAGAATCCTGCTACATTTGGCCAAGTGCCGTGAGGCTCAAGAGTACTTGCCTGCCAAAGTTTTACAACAGTTCACGCTCCTGAGTATATGAAAGTGTGCACTGGCTGTTCAAGTCATGTCTCCTGGTGTCTCCCAAAGAATGCACTCCTCTGGCCCATGCCTGATTACTCTGCAGAAACTCCTGCTATCTCAGCAACTTCCATTACAGGGACTCTGGAAATACCCTACTGAAAACGAGCATGGAGAGTAAGTACAAGTCTCTGCCTTTGCGTTTGAAATAGAAAATGATTGTGGCTTAATTCCAGGTAACTCAATTGAATAAAAACCTTACCTCGTTAGTAATCTGAATATTTCAAGCAGAAGTGGATTTTGTGTGGGTTTCTAGGCATAGGAAAACTATATTTTACTTTAGACATGTGTCTGAATGTGTGCCGAAGTGGATACTTTTGAGAGTTCCCGGATGTGTACCCCATTGCTAGCGCTTTGGTTTGGAATTTGAACTCCATTCCTTATTCCACTTCATCTGAATGCATGATGTGACCATAAGGCAAAAATATGAAGCAAGAAGACAATTGGGGCCATAAATTAACCTTTAAAAAATATATTATTATTTTTCTATATTTACGATGTGTTGATTTCCTTCCTGGTTAGAAAGAACTGAGATAAAGGAAATAGAGAATACAGACTATGGAAAATAAATAGATGGAAGGAAATAAATAGGTGGAGGAAAGGATAAATCAATGACTATTAGAGCACAAACTATATGACTGGTGCTGTGCTAGGCACTGGAATGAAAAAAGTGACCAATCTACGTATGACAGAAGATTAGGGCCCGTGCCCACAAATAAACAGGATACTGTAGTGAGGTAAAGGCTGTGATTAGGAAAGTACAGTGTTTTATGGCAACTCACAGGAAGGACTCTTATCTCATTCCGGAAAATTCTTTACATTTTGATGACCTATAAGTAAAAGAACACGGGAAACATTGGAAGGGGAAGATGAAATACTTGTGATCACATTGAATTTTAGTATTGAAGTTGAGAGCCCATAAAACAAATATTTGCTTTCAAAAATAGCCATTGAAAACATTGTTAGGTTGCTTAATAATTTTTATAAGAAGAATTATGAGGCAAATTCCACCTGAATTTAATTTTAGAAAAAAAAATTTATTTCTGCAGTTTTTCAGGCTTACTGTTTTCCTAAAAGAGACTCTATTCAATGATGACCATTTCCCAGATTGTATCAGTGGCTTAAAATCTTTAAGACAAATTTGTTACCTAACTACAGCAATATTTTCAATTTTAGTGCCTGAATGCCCTTACTTCTGCTTTTAAGCTGAGCCTTTTGGGGAGGGGGGAGTTCAGTTTTATTTGTCTAAATGTCTAACTGTACATTTGCACAACTATATATTAGTGAAAGCTTCATCAGGTATCTCTAAAATAGCAGTCAGATGAATACAAAATTTAGACATAGCATCAATTTCTTTGCAGTGTATAAATTTTCAGATCAGACTTGAAATGTATTTTTCTATATACAGTTATGTCTGCTAGGTTAGCTGAAAAATTGGTCCATTTTTTATGTGTAGTTCATTCTGAAACCCATTAATGCCAAGAAGTATATTATTTTTTAAAAAACATTTAATTATAAAATATTTTAAACATTCATAAAAGTAAATAAAATAATATTCTTTCTTCCATGGACACCTCATTTAAATCTAAAAGTTACTATTGATTTACTATATTTTCTTGAGGTGTTCTTCCCCCTGAAAAAACATTAATAAACTTTTGCACATGTACCTAAAGCAAAAACTTAATTCCTTACCCTTACTCATGCCCAGATTCAACCAGTTTTCTTAAGTTGGTGAGTGGTCAAATCAGTACTTTACATATTATTTACATATTATTTACATATTACATACATATTTATGTATCTTCAAACAATATAAATAATTGTTTTGAGTGTTTTAAAAATGTACATAAATAGTACCATATGGCCCTAATGCTTTTGGAACTTATTTTTCTTTCACTTACAACAATCTTTTGAGATTTATCCATGCTGATGCATTGATGCATTTTGGTACAGTTCTCAAAATTTCAACTACTATATTCCATTCATTTATCCACTGTTTACCCACTTCTGTATTGATGGATAATTATTTTGTTTCAGATTCCATATTATAAGAAATGAAATAGTAAAAATCCTGTTCCATGTTCACTTATGAGTGTCTTAGAATTTCTCTAGAATGGGTAACAGAATTATTTTCCCGGAGTATGCTCACCTACAAATTTCTTCGGTATTTTCACAGTGCTTTCCAAAGTAATTGTACTGGTTTATACTCCATCAGCACTGCATGCGTCTCACCAGCCTCATCAGTCCTGGATATTAACAGATTTTTAATAAAATGATTGTCACCTTGACAGTTGTGTGATGGTATTTCATTGTGGATTTCATTTGCATTTCCTTGATTACTGCTGAGGCTACCTGACTTTTGCTTGTTGGTCATTTGAATTACATCTTCAACGTATTACCTGTTTGTTTACTTTGCTCATTTTCCCACTAGGGTATTTGTTTCTTTTTTGATATGTGAGACTTCTATACATTGCTTATTATACATGTTGTAATAATGTCTCCCAGTTTTTTGTGTGGATTTTAACGTGATGACAGTGTCCTTTTTACACACACACGTTTACCAGGTATTACAATTGAAAAAATATAGCTAATTGCATGGTGCTTAAAAGAGACAAAATTAAGATCTAAGGTGAAAGAAAAGTAGAAAATAGAGTACGAAAAATCGGCACTAAATAAACACTAGCCAAAGATGCTGGTGTAGCTACATTAATGGCAAATAAGGCACTTTTTAGACAAGAAGCACTACTAGAGATAAAGAGAAACAGTTCATAATAATAAAAGAATTAACACATCATGGTATAAATTTTTGATAAAAATGTGTATACCGATAAAACTTCAAAGACATAGGTATAGACATAAAAGGAAAAAAATAAAAACCCAAATCCATAGTTAGCATGGTAGAATTTAACATGCTGCTGGGCTGAATTTCTTCAGGGATGTTTCTGCCTCTTCCTCTGCAGCATATGGGTGGAAACGTGCTTGTTGTCATTCAATGGATAGAATTTTCCCTTTAGTTCTTTCTTTTTGCAAACTATCCTTTTAGGAATCCTGGCTTTACGCAGAAATCTTAGTTCCTCTTGCACTTCTGACTGTGGCCTGGTCTTACCTCCCTATGAAGATATTAAACTTCAATCCCTTAGTATTTATTGGGGCTAATTAAACATTTTTTTCTCCTCTCTCCCATTCAAACAATAGGGCCAATACCTGCCATGTGGAGATTTCACTTTATTTTTGCAAGCCCAGCTCTCAATGACATTTTGTTTTATTTATTTATCCAGCAATTGTATATGTTTGTATATGTATACATTTGGAACAAGCAGACTTCAACTTCATATCATTTATCAGTGGGATTTTTTTTACTTTTAAGGCACAAAATGGGATTACTTTGGCTAAAGTCTCTGAGGTGGGGTGGAGTCATGGGATAAGTTTTGAACAATATCTTCTGAGCAGATGTGATACATGCTGCTTTTTGGTCCAAGCACTGAATTGCTAGTAGGTGACCCTGCAGAGTTCTTTATTCTCTCTGGTGTATCAAGCAGCTATGTTCAAGATGGCAACAGCTTTGTCAGCCTGGGCCTTTCGTTAAACACAATGAGCAGAGACCTCTTTGCTGATCTGAGAGGAACATGTAGCACAGTTAGGAAATACATCTTTGTTATTATATGGCCTTAAAAGTTTGGAGTTTTTGTTTATTTGTTATCACAGCATAATTTATATTACCCTGACTATGGTAGTGTGGGAGACCAGAATATGCCTCCCTCTCCCAAATGTGAAAGATTATTGAGCCAAGACAATTAAGAAACAGCAGATGCAGGAAAGCTCTCTGCTCTCCTTCTATTTGGCTAAAAGCAGGACGAAGATGTACAAAGACAACAGGTATCTTACAGCCCCACTTCCCTCTTCTACCAGTGAGAGGAAATGTTAACCACTGAAGACAGCTTTAGACCCTTCTCAGTCTGGAGATGATACCAGAGAAATCTGCATTAACAAGCTTTACTAATTAGCCAACCAACTAATTAGTTACCTTTACTAACTAATTATCTTTCAATTATTTGCCTTCCCCTAAGTTGCTGTTCATAGAGACTCAAAAGTCCTTTCTCTTTGTCTTGTCACTTCTCTAAAAATTTACTGTTTTTTTGTTGAAGATGCTACATGTAAGCTGGAATTCAAAGTCACCTCTTTCTGAGAACTACTCACTCACTGGGTGTCTTTCATGTGTGTTTGAGATATATGTGTTAATACACTGCTGTTTGTTTTTCTCTTGTTAATTTGTCTTTTGTAACAGGGGTCTGTTTTTGGACTAAGAACCTAAGAGGGTTATTTTCCCCCTATTATAGGCAGAATAATGGCTCCATCAGGATGGCCACATCGTGAACTCTGGAACTTGTAAATGTATTGGGTTAAATGGCAAAGGAGAATTAAGGTTGCAGGTACTAATCAACTGGCCTTAAGATAGGGAGATTAGCCTGGTTTATAGCAATGCAGTGGAATCACAGGGGTTCTTAAATATGGAAGAGGGAAGCAGAAGAGAAGATCAGAGAAAGAGATGCAATGACAGAAGCAGGGTCAGAGAAATGTTACATTGCTGGCTTTGAAAATGCAGGAAGAGGATCCAGGAGCCAAGGAATGTAGGCTGTCTCTATAAGCTGGAAAAAGCAAGGAAACAGCTTTCCTCCTAGCGTCTCCAGAAGGAATGCAGCCTTTCTGACATCTTGATTTTGGTCCAGGGATACCAGTGTCAGACCTCTAACCTACAGAATGTAAGATAGTAAATTTGTGCTCTTTTAAGCCATCAAGTTTGCAATAATTTGTTACAGCAACAACTGCACACTAATATACCGAGCCATATGCTTAATCAGTTAGTACTGTACTTAGAGAGAGGGAAGAGGATGGTCCTTTAAAGGGTCCTACAAAGCATGAATTCCCACAAAAACTTTACTAAAGAACATATGGAAAGCTCTGTCACTTGAAATATGTGAGCCATCAAATATGTGAGCTCTGTTAGCCATCATACAATGCACTGTAACTCTAAATGCCTTCAATTGACAACTAAATAGGCATAGAATACTAGAATTTCAGACAGTTTAAAACATATTTAACTTTTTTTCTTTCAATGTATTTAGAGGGTGCCAGTGCAGTTTTGTTACATGTATATATTGTGCAGCTGTGAGGTCTGGTCTTTTAGTATACTCATCACCAAAATAGTGTATATTGTACTCAATAAGTAATTTTTTATGTCTCACACCCTCCCACCTTTGGAGTCTTCTCCGTTTATTATTCTACTCTATATGAATGACCATGTGTACCCATAGTTTAGCTCTCACTTGTAAGTGAGAGCATGTGGTATTTGATTTTCCATTCCTGAATTTACTTCACCTAGGGTAATGGCCTCAAGTTCCACCAAGTTGCTGTAAAAGACATTAATTCATTCTTTTTTTATGGCTGAGTACTATTACATAGTATGTGTATCTATCTATCTATCTATCTATCTATCTATCTATCTATCTATCTATCTATATGATATATATATATAATTTTCTTTATTGAATCATCAGTTGGTGGACACTTATGTTGACTCTATATCTTGAAATTGTGAATTGTGCTCTGATAGACGTATAAGTGCATGTGTCTTTTTTGATAATGACTTCTTTTCCTTTGGGTAGATAGATACCCAGTAGTGTGATTGTTAGATCAAATGGTAAATCTATTTCCAGTTCTTTGAGAAATCTTTTTTACATAGAGATTGTACTAATTTATCTTCCCACCAATGTTGTATAATCATTCCCTTTTCACTGCATCTGTTCAACACCTATTGGTTTTTGACTTTTTAATAATGGCTATTCTGACTAGGGCAAGGTGGTATCTCACTATGGGTTGAATTTGCATTTATCTGATGATTAGTGATGTCAAACATTTTTTCACATTTGTTGGCCATTTGTGTATCTTCTTTTGAAAAATGTCTGTTCATGTCATTTGCCTATTTTTTAATGGGGTTATATGTTTTCTTTGTGTTGAGTTGTTTGAGTTCATTGTAGGTTCTCGATATTAGTCCTTTGTCAGATGCAGACTTTGCAAATATTTTCTCTCATTCTATAGGTTGTCCATTTACTCTTTTGAGTATTTCTTTTGTTGTGGAGAAGTTTTTAAGCTTAATTAAGTCCCATTTGTCTATTTTTGGTTTTGTTGCCTTTGCTTTGGGGGGGGGATCTTATTTATTCTTTGCCTAGGCTAATGTCTAGAAAAGTTTTTCCAAGATTTTTTTCTAGAATTTTTATGGTTTCAAGTCTTACATTTAAGTTTTTAATCCACCTGGAATTTTTGACATCATTACATTTTTAAAAATTCTTTAAATTATTACTGTCACTAGAACACAAATTATGTGAATATTTTAATTATAGCCATGTAATTGGTGATTGTGCAGAAATAAAGCAAGAAAAAGTAGATTTTATAGAATATATATAAAATTTTGCATTATATATATTCACCCGTACTTGCATATATGTATTTCCTATGCATACAAATATTGTTGCTCTAAAAACTCAGAGAAACAATACTACTTTAATTTGGTCATCTTTCATATTTCCCTTTCAGTCATACAAAAATAATTGTCTTACATATTTTAAAAAATGCTTATCTTTTTGGAAGTGCATTTGTTAAGGCAAGAGGAAAGAACATAGATAGGAGTTTTGTTCACTCAGTTTATAACTTTTATATTTGGATATATAGTATATGGAACTCCATTTTAACTTCTGTCCTGGCCTTACAAATGTTAAGGGTGAACCTTACCTGTAGGGGTAATGTGTAAATAGATGAAAAATTAGGATATAATTGTGCATCATTTTTAAACAGTTCCACAGAGATATAATTCACATACCATACAGTTCATGAATTTAAACTGCACAGTTCAATTTTTAGTATATTCACAGAGTTGTGCAATCTTCACCACAATCCAATTTTAGAACATTTTGTCTCCTTAAAAGAAACCCCATACACATTAACAATCACTTTCTATTCCTTCCTCCTGCCAAAACTTGGCAACCACTAATCATTTCTCTGCCTATTATAAACATTTTATAGAAATAGAATCATACCTTACGTAGTCTTTTCTGAATGGCTTCTTTTACTTAGCATAGTATTTTGAAGGTTCATCTATGTTGTGTTAGTATTTTATTCCTTTTATTGGAAAATAATGTTCCTTTGTATGGATATAGTATATAGTATATTTTAGTTATATTTTATTTATTTATTATTTATTTGTATGGATATAGTATATATATAATATATTTTATTTATTTATTTATTTATTATGTATCAGTTGGGAACATTTGGGCTTTCACACTTTTGGCTATTGTGAATAATACTATGAACATTCATGCACAAGTTTTTGTGTGGACATATGTTTTTATTTCTTGGAGTGTATATCTAAGAGTGCAACTGCTAGGTCATATGGCAACTCTATGTTTGACCATTTGAGGAACTGCCAAACTGTTTTCCAAAGTGGCTTCATCATTTTATATATTTCATCAGCAGTGTGTGACTGTTCCGATTTTTCCATATCCTTGACAATGCTTGTTAGGAATAACAATGTCTTTCTGATTATTTTGATCTTACTATGTGTGAAGTAATATCTCATTGTAGTTTTGACTAGCATTTCCTTGATGGCTAATGATCATGAGCATATTTCCATGTGCTTATTATCCATTTGCATATCTTCTTTGAATAAATGTCTATTCAGATCCTTTGCCATTATTAAAATTGTGTTATCTTTATTATTGAGTTGTAAGAGTTATTTATTTTATATACAAGTTTCTTCTCAGATATATAATTTGCAAATATATTCCATTCTGTAGGCTGTCTATTCATTTTCTTGATGGTGTCCCTTGAAGTAAAAAAGTTTTTAATTTTCACCAAGTCCAATCTACTTTTTTTGTAATTTTGGATCATATCTCAGAAATTATTGCCTACTTCAAGGCCAACAATATTGAATCCTACATTTTCTCCTAATAGTTTTATAGGTGTAGCTCTTATATTTATGTCTGTGACCCATTTTGAGTAAACTTTTACATATGGTGTGAAGTACATGTCCAATTTCATTCCTTCACATGTAGGTATTTAGTTGTTCCTGCACCATTTTTTGAAAGACTATTCTTTCCCCTTTGAATTGTACCATCTTTGTTGAAAATCAGTTGACCATAAATTGCAGTGTTATTTCTGGATTCTCAATTCTATTCCATTAAGCTATATATCTACCTTGTCTTGATAAATGTTGCTTTGTAGTAAGTTTTGAAATTAGGTGCAAGTTTCCAATTTTTTTTAACCTTTCAAACATTGTTTTGACCATTCCGTGTTCTTTGCATTTCAATAAATATCAAGATTATAGTTTACATTATGTAAAAAATTCATGTGGGAGTTTGGTAGAAATCATGTTAAATCTGTAGATTAATTTAGGAAACATTGCTATCTCAATAATATTAAGTCTTCCAATCCATGATCACAGAATGTCTCTCTACTTATTTATATTTTTAATTACTTTCACAAAGTTTTGTAACATTTTCCAAAAGTTACTTAGGTCATGTCTGTTTTCCTCCACCCTCTTCAGTGAAGTATTTCATAAATTATAATATAGATAGCTCCATTGATCACAATTTGTATTCCATCCTGGGATCCCTCAAATTCTGATTGATTTCATTTAAATTTGCATCTAATGAGATCAGAGTTCTGTGGGTTTTGACAAATTCACAGTCAGGTTTTCTCTTACTCAACACCATACCGAACAGATCTCTGGCACTAAAAATTTTAATTCACCTATTGGAGCTCTCTTTTATGGTCTACCTCCCTACTGCTCCTCCCTCTTTCACCCCGGGTGGAAAAATCTCTGAGCCTCTCTTGACCTGCACCCTCCTGGGGAGATGCTATTGTCCTTGACTTACACCTGGGGTTAGGAGATCCCTGTGTTCTTGGCTGGTCATCCTCATACTGGAGTTTCTGTCAGGCTGAGTTGAGAATGGGAGGGAGTTAGTGGGTCATGGTTCAAACACCACAAACTCTTGCTATTCTTATCAAATTTTAGTCGATTTCCTGGGATAAATGTTTCTTCATATGCTATGTGCCCTCAAGACAATTTCCAGAGACTTTAATGATTATTTCTAAATACTTTTTACTTGTTTCCCTGGGGAGTGAGTCTACAGAACTCCTTCTACCATTCTGGAAGTATGTTTCTGTTTCTGTTCAAATCTATTGCCCAGTGTTTTAATTGGGTGTTTGTTTAATTATTGCTTAGCTCTATAAGTTGCAGAATCAGTTTGTTGACACCTATGAAACACTTGCTGGAATTTTGATTGACATTACTTTGAATATGTGAATCAACATAGGTTCTTTTAATTCACAAACATATTTATCCATTTATTTAGATATTCCTTAATTTTTTTCCATCTGTGTGTTTTGTAGTTTTGAGCATGCAGACCCTGCACATATTTGGTTAGATTTATATCTAAGTGCTTAAGTTATTCTGTTGCCATTATATGTGGTATTTTTTAATTTCAAATTTTAAATTGTTCATATATATAGGAACATGATTAACTTTTGTATACTTGTATACTGAGACTTGCTAAACTTACATATTATTACCAAGAACTTTTCGGGGGTAGATTTTCATGGATTTTAAAATGTGATTTCTAGACTTTGTTCTTGTTTTTAAATCAGAGTAACAAAACTTGGGTTCTTATTGGGTGTGAGGTACCCTTTAGGACATGCATGTAGGTAGAACATTTTCGATGCATACTGAAGACCTTGGTCTAGAACTCATCAAGGACATCTGATTGGAGATGACAGTTTGTAGATTCATCAGTGTAGAGATGCTAACTAAAGGATAGAAGAAATGTCCAGGAAAAAAAAAGATTTTTGAGGAAAGTGATAAAGTTTGCCCTTATATTGCCCTTTCTATATACAACTGTTTAATGTTGGAAGAATGTTAGTAGAACAGAATTACTCTTTGTTCTCTTTCAGTATCTGCTCTTGGGAATGAGAAGGTATGCAGAAAAGCGTTAGCATAGCAGGCCTGAGGCTGCTATTCTTAGAAAGGCCTCCTTGTACAGGTAGCCTAACTGGACTCTGAAAACTTGGATTTGGGAGTGTTTCCACCATTTCCTGATAAGAATGACTCACTGTACCTAAACTGTTTGTGTAAATGATGTAGCTTACACTGAATCCCTGCTTTCCTTCTGAGAATCTGGAAATTTGGCACATGATAGAGGGTGCCTACATGACTCACTCTCAACAAAAACGTTGGGCACTAAATCTTTAATGAGTTTCCCTAGTAGAGAACATTTCACGCATGTTGTCATCTCCCGATGCTGAAGTAATTAAGTGCATCCTGTGTAACTCCACTGGGACAGGACTCACTGAAGCTTGATCTTGGTGTGTTCTGGACTTTGCCTCATGAGACTGTCCTATTCCTCATTTTGCTTTTTATCCTTTGATGTAATAAATCATAGCCATGAGTACAACTATATGCTAAGTCCTGAGAGTTGGATCATGGAACCCAGAAGAAGGGGGAATTGGAAACCTGTGATACAGAAAGCTTTTTTTTTTTTTAAATCAATTAATGAGCATTTCTTTGTACATGCTACATGCATTTTTCCTTGTTAGTTTTTAGAATTTTCACCTTATACAGTTCTACAGTTTTGTTATTATGAGCCTACATATGATTTTTTTTTTCTTAATTGATCTTCCCATTTGATTTAACTGTTTAATTGGAGAACACATGGAGTTTTTCACTGTTGCCTATTTTGCTGCAAATATCTCTTTAATGTTGCTTCTCTACTATGCCATTAGATGAGTGCTGGAGCTTCTGTGCTGTCACCATGTTTCTTATTTTCTGTCTATTTTATCTCTTTATTTTTATGAGCTGTATTCTAAAAGATTTCCCCAGTTCTTTCTTCTAATTTATGAATTCTTTATTCACTTGTGTTCTATCTATTTGCTCACATGTATTAACTTTTTTATGTAAATGGTTATGTTTTTATTTACTCACTTTCCCCCCCTATATCCTTGCTTTAGTGCATAACTTCTTGCTCCTGGAATATGGATGTTATTCCTTTCTTTATCTACTTCAAGATTATTATAATTACCTTAATGTTCAGATTGATCTATTGAGGTATAAGTTCTCTTCTTTGGAAATGATATTCCTCGTATGTTTTGTAATTGCAGTCCATGAGTTCATATTTTTTGGGAATTACTGTAAATGAGAAGATTTTCATCTTGAGATTTGGAGGCTTCTCTGGGTAGTGATTTATTGCTGCTTTTTCTTGGCCTCATTAGGCTTATTTTGCCTTTAAGCAGGTTGATTTTTATGTGGGTACCATGAATTCAGTTTCAGTACTCTTAAAATGCAAATTTGGGTTTCTGATTCATGGGATTTTTCTTCCCATGGCCATCATTTGTGGCTTGTCCCAGCAGTGGCTTTTAGCCCAGTTTTCAGGCAGGTTTATGTTCCCCACTCCTGCCTGTCTGCCATGCAAGGGCTGTGGCTTTAGCTTCTTTGTAATCGTACTAGAAACCTGAACACTCTGGTCTCTACCTAATCCTGACACTGCAAAGCCATTCAGATTGACTTGTTACTCTTTTGAATTCTCACTCTGGCTCTGGCACCTGGAAATATATTGCCTTTTATTAATTTATGTATATACTATCAAACATGTCAATAGTTTTGACGGGGGGGAATTAGAGTATGTGCTGTATTCTTAATCAACGATCTGAACTCAGAAGTTCAGAATATATATGCTTATAACATAGATCACATAGGGAGATGTTTGTAGTCATAGAACATAATATTCAAGTTTTTTGTATAAACTTGAATCTACTATATTTTATGCAAACTTATAGAAAATGAATCCTTATATAGGGAATAAATCAATATAGAGAATGCATCTTTATAAACACAGAGTTAATCACTGTCACAATTTTAAGTGTGAGTATTTAGGATGGGGTTGGCTTCAACCTCTCCTTCCACACTGCCCCAAATAATACCATAATATTAACAATGTTGGATTGTCACTGGAAATTTTTTTTATATATGGTTATTTACTTAGGTTGCAGTAGTCTGAGACTTCACTTTTGGAGATGCTTATAACTTTGAACTATTTTCTGCCTTTTGTTCATCTCTCCTATAGGTGGCTGCACAAAAAGAACATTTGTTGTAAGATTTTTTCTCTTAGTACCATCATTTTTCATGGCCTTGTGCCACTTGGCACATAACACAGGAACTAGTGAATGACCCAATGTTTTAACTGTCAGTCACCATGAACTACTTTATGAAACAGGCTTAACAGCTCATAAACGGAAAGCAATCCTGTTTACTGCCATCTCTAGATTCATAGATTGTTTGCAGCCTGTTACTGTTCTAGCAACTCTTAGGGGCCAAGCACCTAATGTACTCTATGTATTTCTTGATGTTTCTTAAGAAGGACTGATCTTGTGAGCATCCTTGTATTTTTTTTGTCTAATATAATAGGATTAGACCTTTGGGTGAGTATATCAGAACTACTGACAGCTTTCTACAACATGCAGTGCATGAATATGTCTACCACCACATCTAGAAATTTTTGGAGGAGAAATAGTCCCAGAGAAACAATATTTGAAGATGAATAAATGGATTCACTTTTTTTAAAAGTCTATCTCTGGAGGTTAATTGACACCTTTTTTTCTTTGTTTTATTGGCCTGTCAGCACTTTTTTGTCTTAGTCTTGAATTGCTTTACTCTCTGCTGAAGGTAGATGTATATTCTGAAAATAAACTTGAATCTATTAAAGTGGCTAACATATAGTGATGTCCCTGTTTTGTAAATTGAGTTCAGATATAGGCTATCTATCTGTTTGGCAGTACCTTTTGGTCTGAATTTTACTGTTTGAGATGTTAGAGTTGCTTTCTAAGGTGGATAGGGGTCAGGGTGGTATCAGATTCACACATTACTGTCTTTACTGAATTTATATGAATGACCTCCTTTGAAGATTGAAGAAGCCAACACAAGTATGCATAAGGTTCCTTTCAACCAGAGAATACTATTTTCACTCCTTTTTATTGTAAGAGATGTTACTGCCTTTTGACATATACTGATTTTTTTTAAAACCTTGAAGAAAAGCTATTAAATGGTGAGAGAATATTGACAATCACAAATGTTTAAGAAGAGAGTTTAGTTTCAAAATTTGCAAGATGAAAAATTTATGATTTTCTTCTCCATGTGTAAGATCTTTTGGTTATGTTGCTAATAAAACTCAGCCTGTGGAAATCACTAGCATTAGTATTTAATATTACAGCACCCCTGTGAGGAAGATAAGTATTATTGTCCCTTTCTTATGGAAACAAAGATAGAAATGACTCCCGTGGCAACACTATCCATGGTAGACAAGAGTATTAACATTCCAAAATGTTCAACTTCTGTTCCTAAACCATAATTATCGCCACATAGGTAAGGGAAAAACTAACTAAGCAATCACAGGCATCAAGGGAAACAGTCACATACAATATAAACGTCAAATATATATTTTTAAAGTGTTCTATTCAATTTCAAGTTCAATTATCATCTTTTAAAATTTTAAGAATATTTGGAGTTAATGTATTTTTCATACACTTACACCAATGGAGAAGATTTTCATCTCATAAATAAGATTCCTTATGGAAAAAAGAAAACCTATTTTTCCTATAAGTTGGTAACCACTCTGTGAGTTTACCCATAGCAGTTGGACATTTTAAAGGATTAATGAGACTTAAAACTCAGTATTCAATTGATTTCAATTTCCTGTAATTATCCTGTCAACTTTATCTTTAATGAATTCTGTGCCCCAAACATCTTAAGTAAGTGACTAACATATGGCGCAGTCAGTAAGCCGATGATTGAGGGCACAGATCCAGATCTGCATAAGCATGTTTGCACTTGCCTGCCTTCCTTCCTTCCTTTTATTCTTCCTTCATTCCTCTCTTCTTTACATTTTTTTTTAACTTAAATTTGTGAGTTAGCTGGAAAAGCCCTAGTACACTTTATAGAGAGGTTGACTGTCATTACTCATATAGGGAATGATTCTTAAAATGATAAAGCAGTTCCATGTTAGATAACATATGAGGAAATTTATTTGTATTTCTAGTAAACTCTATGTCTCAGTTGGCTGAGATCCACCACAAACTGGTGAAATATAGGGGTTGGTTTTATGTTTGATTTTACTAAAAAGATATCAAACACTTGGCTTTTTAGTAGTTTTTTAAGTGTCCATGAGTTTTTCTATCAGTTTATTGCTACTTTCATTAAGAAGGAATGGAAATGTTTGGGGAATCAGTCTAGTGATGTCTTCTGGCCTATTTTTTAAATTCATACTCATATATATTTATTTAAATAAAATATGTGAATTTTACAGTTCCATTATATGAATACACACACATATTTATTTAAAACTAACTAGATAAATCTGTTTATAGAACCATATTAATACTATCTTAAGAAGCTTTAAAGAAATAAGATATCAGTTCCTCTACAGCATTTGTCCTAATATCTACAAATCCTACCCTTAATGTTTATCTTTTTCTATGTGACCTGTTGCAAACAAATTTTCATTCTGAGATTAAAATTTAGACTTTTTATTAAAATGATAGAAGAGAAAGAAGAAATGGCTCTTTCCCACAAAGTGGACTACTTGGGAGTCTTCTTCTTCCTCATGAATGCCATTTTGCATTGGATAGCAACACATTTTCAACTTTGCTGATTAAGGGCAATCTTACAATGACCTTTGTCTTGGTCTTCCTGTTTGTGATGATGTTTATTCTTTATATGTATACAACTCTACACTTAATTATTTTTCTAGGCATGTGTATATTTTATGTCTGCTTTTGACCATCAAGATTCTGATGTTAGGAGATGGTATGATTTTGTCTCTTTGTCACAATCTGCATCCAGAAATCTTTAATTCAATTGGTGCTTAATTAATTTTTTTAAAATTCAATTTAACACTGCTCTTGAGTAGTGCTGTCATTTCCATTGTCCACATCATTATGTAACTAACATTCATGTGCCACTGTGCTGTGAAGGTTTCTCAGGAGTTGCATATGAATTATCTCATTTAATTTTCAAAGCAACCTGGTGAACTAAGCATTTCAATATTAATGCACTTGGCTATATTCCATTGGCTAATCTGGAATGCTGTATTCACGGACCATCTGTGAATGGAGTGAAAACATTCTGCCAAACCAACCAGATCATCGATGCTTTACTTTTTAACTTTGTAATATACATCCATGTAGGTTACTAAGATGCACAATTGTTTCTGAAGTTAGGGAGAATAAAGAATATTCTTAATAATGCAGATTTTTATATTTCAATATTTTATCACAAATATAATGCAAAAGAAAAAAGTTTCAATTAAAATACTAATATTTATCATAAGCCTTGAAAATAACCTCATAGATCCAAATGTCTATGAGGAACTTTCAATATTAAGACAAATCTGTTTAAATGATGCAAATAATGATTCACATATATTAAGCATGGCTTCCAGCCCTGCCACAAAAGTGCATATATAATTAGTTAATTCCCCAAATTTTGGAATTATTTGACCATTTTTAAAATAGAAGGCAATATGTTAACTGTACACATTCCTTTTTAATTGATAACACAATGATGTTACAAAAATCACATATTTTATTTAATTTAAATCATATATGAACTTTATTTTTTTATTTTTATTTTTTTTGAGACAGAGTCTCACTTTGTTATCCAGGCTAGAGTGAGTGCTATGGCGTCAGCCTAGCTCACAGCAACCTCAAACTCCTGGGCTCAAGCAATTCTGCTGCCTCAGCCTCCGGAGTAGCTGGGACTACAGGCATGCACCACCATGCCAGGCTAATTTTTTCTATATATATTAGTTGGCCAATTAATTTCTTTCTGTTTTTTATAGTAGAGACGGGGTCTCGCTCTTGCTCAGGCTGGTTTCGAACTCCTGATCTTGAGCGATCCGCCCGCCTCGGCCTCCCAGAGAGCTAGGATTACAGGCGTGAGCCACCGTGCCCGGCCATGAACTTTATTTTTAATTATAATGTTTTATAAAAATAAGTTTGTATATGTGGTAGTTTTATTTTAGAATAACTTTCAATCATTTATATTTTGATTGTGAACACCTACGATAATTCTGTAAAATATAAACTATAAAAAGTGTTCTATAATTCTAAATGTGAGGTAATTACTGTTAACATTTTGATTTCTCTGTCACACATGAGTGTACATAATATATACATACATGTATATAGGTGTATTTATAACATAAATTACAGTGTTTTTTTTAATAGACTGTTTTTTTAGAAACGTTTTAGGTTCACAGCAATTTGAGTACAAGGTATAGAGATTTCCTCTATTCCCCTTGTCCCTCTTATACACAACCTCTCCAACTATCAACATCCTGCATCAAGGTAGTACATTTGTTAAAATCTGCAGATGTACACAGACACATCATTATCACCCAAAGTCCATAATTTACATTAGAGTTTACCCTTCGTGTTGTACATTCTATGGATTTTAAATCTATAATGACATGTATACACCATTATAGTGTCTACAGATTAGTTTCATTGCCCTAAAAATCTGTGTTCTGTCTACTCATCCCTCCCTTCCCTAATCCATGGAAACCACTGATCCTTTTACTGTCCCCATAATTTTTTAGTGTTAATTTTATTTTACATGAACAATTTCTTTTACAAACACATTCCATATCATTAAAATTTTCAAATATATAGTTTTATAAAATTATATAATATTGTATTGAAGTATTATCCCCTATTTTTTGTCATATAGTATTTAACCAGTATGATATTGTTGGGTATTTAACTAATAATTTTCTTTTCTTATTGCTATCATAAAGTTCTTTTAGGAAAATTTTTGTTCATTAATTTTTACAAAATATTATGATTTTCTTAGCATACATTACAAATGTTGAAGGTCATATTTTCCAATTTCTCAGGCCAGAAAAAAGTGAATTTACCCATGATTCCTCTATTTCACTCCTACCTTACTTCAGATATGTCATTGAATCATTTCAATTCTACCTAGAACCTTCACCTAAACTCAACCATTTTTATAACTTCCATATACACTATTGCTCTCCAAGTCACCACTGTCTCTTGTTTATAAAATTACCCTTGCCTCCCTCCAGCTATTCTCAACACAACAGCCGGAAAGAGTCTTTTAATATTAGGTAAGATTGTGTTATTCCCATGTCTTTTTATTTGGAAGATAAAGAAACTAGAATGGATAAATAAAATAAGAACTTGGAGGAATCACTACCTGATTTTAAGAATTACAATCAATTGTAAAGTAATGAGTTGTATGTTATATACTTCTAATATAACTGGAAAATGAAATCTAAAAAAAATTCACCAGTGATAGTGTTAATATAAAGTACCAAGGAATAAATTTAACAAAAGGTGTGAAAGACCTCTATAATGACAGAGTGTTATTGGTGAAGGAATTGACACATAAATCAATAGAACAGAATAGAGAGTTTGGAAATAAATCCAGACAAACATGGCCTTTTAATTTTTGACAAAGATATAAAAGAAATTCAATGGAGAAAAGATAGTTCTCTTAACAATGGTTTTGGAACAATTGGTAATCCATATAAAAATAAAAACTTCTATATGAACCTCCATCTTGTACAAAAGTTAAATCAAATTGATCATAGACCTAACATACAATGTGGCACTATAAAAAAATTTAGAAGAAATAAGAAAATCTTTGCAACCTGCTTTAGGTAAAGAGTTCTTAGATACCAAAAGTACAGACCATCAATGAAAAATATTATAAATTGGATTTTGTTGAAATTAAAATTTATTTGAACTATTAAATATATTATCCTGATGCCTTGCAATTCATTTAGTATTTGCCATTGTTGTTTTATAGATTGCCTAGAATTTTCTGTGCAATCAACAAACCCTCTGAAAATAGAGACATTTGTACTTTTGAAAAAAAATTTTTGCCACATTGCTATAGGCAAGTATATGGAAGTGGTAAAAGTAGGCATCTTTGTCTTTTTTCAATCTTAGGGATAAAGTGTTCAATATTACATCATTAAGTGTAATAGTAACTGTAGGGTCTTGTTTGTTTGTTTTTCATAGACAAGCTTTCTCAGTTTGAAATAGCTTTTTTTTTACTTTCATAATTTGCTGAAGGTTTATAAATTTTTTCATGAATCAGTATCGAATTTTGTCAAATTATTATCTGAATAAATTGGAATAATATTTTTTTCCTATTAATATAGTGAATTACATTAATAGACTGTTTGTCAAACTAACCTTGCTTTCTTAGAATAAACCCTACTTGATCATGATAGATTATACTTTTTGTATATTTCTGGGCTTGATTGCAGCACCACAACCCCAGGTGCCCACATTCTAGGCCAGATTAGATGACTATGAACCCAGAGTTTGAACCCTCTGTGTTATACCCTCCACCAGACTGTAGGCGTACATGTATAGCTGAGAAGCTGCTAAAAAGCCTGATAACCACTATGCCTGCATAAACCTGCACCACACAGCCAGACAGTCTGCTGAGCCTGCATGCACTAGTATCTGGCCTGAAAGCCAGTTCTTGTCCCCAGAACAGGCTGCCATTGCCCATCTGGCTTCTCCACACCCATGTGCCCATGCACGTTCTGACAGTTGTCCTACAGTGGCCCCAACCCTCAGACAAGCCTCTACAGAGCCACCCATCACTGCAGCACATGCATGTGCTTGCACATGACCTGACAGACAGTCCTGTGGCAACTCTGCTCCTCAGATAGATCTCTGCAGAGCCACTGGCCCTGTCACACCCATACATACCAGCAGCCAGCCTGACAGTGAGTCCCACTGTGGCCCTGCTACCTCAGCAAGAATTCTATAGAGCCATTCAGACCTGCTGCACCCACTAGCACCCACTTTAGCCTCTGACAGCTGGCCCAACAGTGGACCCACACTCCTAGACAAACCACCACAGAGCCATTTGGCTATGCTGCACTAGTGAGTGCCAACACTCAGCTTCTGACAGTGAGCTAGGTGTCATCACTTCCCTGGGGAGCATGCCAGACAGCCCCTCCAACAACCAGCCTGGTGCCCCTGCTTCCAGAAAAAGTTGACTATTGTCATCACAGACACCTGCAGTCTAAGCCAATGAGGCAATAATAGATATCATTGAAAATGATTGCAGCTGAAGAAACTGCACAGGGACCACACTTAAGTCCACCTAGGACCAAAGCCAATGCTCCACAGCCAACTGACACACTAGGACCTATCTATAGGAAAAAGTCTTGCCCTACAAAAGCTATTCCATAAAATTGAAAAAAGTGACCATTATACAAGATGTACAGATATCAACATAGGGGCACAAGAGACATGAAACAGTAAGGAAATATGACACCCACACAAAAAAAATGATAAGTCTCAACAGATACCAAAGAAAAGGATATTTATAATTTCTTTGATAAGAATTCAAAATAATAGTTGTAAGGAAATTCAGTGAATGCAATGAAATCAGAAAAACTATCCATGATCTGAATGAGAAATTCAACAAAATATAGATATTACCAAAAATAATCAAACAAAAAACTTAAAGCTGAAGATTTCAAAGAATGAAATAAAAAATACTGTTGAGAGCTTTCGCAACAGACTAGATCAAACAGAAGAAAGAATTTCTAAATTTGAAGATAGGCCTTTTGAAATAATTTAGTCATAGGACAAAAAAGGAAATAAGAATTAAAAAATTTAAGAAACCTAATGGGACTTATATGAAGCCAATAATATATATTAAACAAACAAATGTCTCATTATAGGAGTGTCAAAAAGAGAAGAGATGAGGAAAGGCATAGAAAACCTATTTAACAAAACAATAACTGAAATCTTCCCCAAGTATTGGAAGAGATATGGACATCCAGATTCAGGAAACTCAAAAGGCCCAATTAGCTTAGACTCAAAAAGATATTCTCTAAAGCACATAGTAACCAAGCTGTCAAAAGTCAAAGACAGAGAATTCTAAAATCTACAAGAAAAAAACAACATCAAGTCACATATAAGGGAATCTCTATTATACTATCAGCAGATTTCTTAGCAGAAAATTTGCAGATCAGCAGAGAATGGGATGATTATTCAAAGTGCTAAAAGAAAAAAATCCCCCCAAAACTGTTAGTCAAGAATACTATTTCCAGCAAAGCCATCTCTCAGAAATGAAGGAGAAATAAAGTCCTTACCAGACAAGTAAAAACTGAGGGAATTTATCACTACTAGATTGGCCTTACAAGAAATATCTAAGAGAGTGCTATAACTAAAAATATAAGGTCAGTAACTACTATCATGAAAATTTGTGAAAGTATAAAATTTATCAGTACAGGCAAATTCATAAATCAAACTCGGAATATCCCAGTGATGTAATGGTGTTATGGAAATCTATCAACTCTCTAGTATGAAGATTTAAATCTAAAATGTCAAACACAGCAGCTATAAGTAGTGGTCCATGAATACATAATAGACAAAGAAGTAAATTAAGGTAAAAAATGTAAATTGTTGGGGGAGGGGAAAAGTCTAGAATATTTTTATGTGACCACAATTAAGTTTATATCAGCTTAAAATGGTCTAGTATATCATAAGACTCTTTATGTTAGCTCCATGGTAATCAAAAAGAAAGAAATTTCAGTAGATACATAAATAAGAAAGAAAAAAGAAACAAAGCCTAACACTGCTGGAAACCAGAGTTAAACAAAAATAGAGAAAGAAAGGAAAAAATGATCTATGAAACAACCAGAAACAACTAAGAAAATGACTGGAGTAAATCCTTATCAATAATGACTGAATGCAAATGTATTAAATTTTCCAATTAAAAAATATAGAGTGGCTTAATGGATAAAAAAAAATAAGGTCCCATTATATACTGCCTACAAGAGACTCACCTCACCATTAAAGACAAATAAAGAAGTGAAAGTAAAGGGATGGAAAAATGATATTCCTGCAAACATAACCTAAAAGTGAACAGAAAGAGCCAGACTTATAGCAGATAAAATAGACTTTAAGTCAAAAACTGTAAAAAGAGGGAAAAAAGATCATTATATAATGATAAAGAGATCAATTCAAAAAATTATATAACAATTATAAATATATATGCATACAACGTTGGAGCACTCAAATATATAAAGCAAATAGTATTAGATTTAAAGGGATAGAAAGATTGCAATATAATAATATTAATAGTAGGGGACATCAACATCCCACTTTCAGCAACAGATAGATCATGTAGAGAGAAAATCAACAATGAAACATTAGACTTAAACTATACCACAGACCAAATGGACCTAACAGAAATTTAGAGAACATTTTATCCAACAGCTGTAACATACATGTTCTTCTCAATTACATATGGAACATTCTCTAAGATAGATCATATGTTAGCCACAAAACAAATCTTAACAAATTTAAGAAGATAGAGATCATATAAAGTATCTTTTTGAACCACAATATTATAAAACTAGAAATCAACAAGAAAATCTTTGGAAACCTTACATATACATGGAAATTAAACAACATGCTTCTAAATAACCAGAGCCAATTAAAAAATTAAAAGTGCAATTAAAAATTTTCTTGAGACAAATGCAAATTGAAACATTATACCAAAACCTATGGGACACAGTTAATAATAATTCCAAGAAGAAAGTTCATTGCAATACATGCCTACATCAGAAAAAGAAGAAAGATCCCTAAAAACCTAGCCATACACATCAAGGAACTAGAAAAACAAGAGCAAACCAACCCAAAATTGGTAGAAGGAAGGAAATAACAAAGTTCAGAGCAGAAATAAATGAAATAAAATTTCAAAAGATCAAGGAAACAAAGATTCATTTTTCAAAAAGATAAATAAAATTAGCAAAACTAACAAATTTCCTTGGTTAGACTAACCAAGGAAAAAGAGAAAAGACCCAAAATAAGTAAAATCAGAGATGAAAAAGGAGACATAACAATTGATATCACAGAAATACAAAGTATCATAAAAAGACTATTACGAATAACTACATGCCAACAAATTTGAGAACATAGAATAAATAGATAAATTCTTGGACAAATATAACCTACTATGATTAAATTGTGAAAAAATAGAAAATCTGAGCAGACTAATAATAAGAGAGGAAAGTGAATTCCTAATAAAAAAAATTCTATCAAAAACAAACAAAACATTTGTTTCTTCTTTTGAGAAACTTCTATTCATGTCTTTTGCCCACTTTTTAATGTGGTTGTGTGAAGACACAAATAAGTGGAAAGATATTCTGTGTTCATGGAATAAAAGAATTAATTTTGTTAAAATAGCAATATTTCCCAAAGTAATCTGTAGATTTAATACAATCCTTATCAAAATACTAATGGTATTTTTCATAGAAAGAGAAAAAATAATCCTAAAATGCATATGGAACCACAAAAGACCCTGAATAGACAAAGCAAACTTAAGAAAAAGGAACAAAACTGAAGACATCATACTACCTGACTTCAAATACACTATTAATATAAAACTATAGTAACCAAAACATCATGGTGTTGACATAAAAACAGACCCTTAGACAAATGAAACAGAACAGAGAGCTCAAAAATAAGTTCATGCACCTACATCCAACTGATTTTTGACAATGGTGCCAAGAACACACATTGGGAAAAAGACAATCTCTTCAATAAATGGTGCTGGGAAAATTGGATATCCATATACACAAAAATGAGACTAGATCCCTGTCTCTCACTATATACAAAAATCAACTCCATATGGATTAAATATTTAAAAATAAGACCCCAAACTATGACACTACTAGAAGAAAACAGGGGAAATGCTTTATGACATTTGGCTGGGTAAGGATTTTTAAAACCAAACCTTAAAAGCATGGGCAACAGGCGTAAAAGTATGAAATGGGACTATATCAAATTAAAAAGCTTTTGCACAGCAAAGGAAACAACAGGGTAAAGAGATAGCCTGCAGGATGGAAGAAAATATTTGTCAACTATATATATCTGACAAGTAGTTAATATTTAGAATATATGGGGGACTTAATAGCAAAAACCCACAAAATTTTATAATGGGCAAAAGACATTTTTCAAAAGATGATGTTCAAATGGCCAATAGATATATGAAAAATGCTCACTAATCATCAGAGAAAAGTAAATTGAAAACACAATGAGTTAGAATTTCTCTCATCAAAAAGACAAAAGAAAAAGTGTTGATGAGGATGTGGAAAAAGTGGAACCTTTATACACTGTTTTAGGGATTGTAAATTAGCATAGCCACTATGGAATACTACACAGAATTTCCTCAAAAAATTAAAAATAGAGGTACCATATAACCCAGAAATCTCTCTACTGAGTATTTATCCAAGGAAATGGAAGCAGTATGTTAACTAGAAATCTGCACTGCTCTGCCTATTGCAGCACTCTTTCGAATAGCCAAGGTATGGAGTCAACCCAAGTGTCCAACAATGGATGAATGGTTACAGGAAACGTGGTACACACACACGCTTAAACAATATTCAGTCATAAAAATAATGAAATCCTGTTATTTGTGACAACATGAATGGACCTGGAGGATATTATGTTAAGTGAAATAAGCCAGGCACAGAAAGATAAAAATATACTGCATGATTTCACTCATATATGGAATCTAAAAAAAAAAAAAAGTTAATATCATAGAAGCAGACAGTACAGAGAATAGAACAGTGGTTACCAGAGACTAGGGAGGGGTAGAGGGATGGGAAGATGGGGAGAGGTTGGTCAAGGGGTACAAAGTTAAATTAGATAGGAGGAATAAGTTCTAGTGTTCTATTGCACAGTAGGGTGATGATGTTTGACGGTAAGGTATTGTATATTACAAAATAGCCAGAAGAGAGGCTTTTGAATGCCTCACCACAAAGAAATGAGAAGTGAATCAGGTGTTGGTCACACTAAATACCTAGATTTAGTCATTAAACAGCATATGTATGTATTGAAAGATCAGATTTTACTTCATAAATATGTATGATTTTAGTGTATCAATGAACAAAAATAAATTTTAAAAATAAATAAAGTGATCATTATAACTGAGATTGTATAGAGAATATATAATATACTCCTTTCTCTTCTCTTTTGTTTTTCTTGGAATTCTTTAACAGAGCTTGGAGAAGGCTCAGCAGTGTTTTAAACATCTATTTCTTCTTGTCATTTGACCATCTAAAAAACTGGCCTTTGAAGTTGGAAAGGCTCTACATGCATGTCTTGATTATACCTGTATGTATAAAATACATACATTGCCATATCGGCTCTGTAAGGGTCATTAGTACGATTTTTTATTTTTAAGGTAGTTTTCTTCAAATAAATTATTTTTTTTGCTTGAGATACTGTGAAGTTAGCTTATTTTGACTGTAAAACTTTTGATGCATAAGATTTTTTTAGCAACTCTGAAACAAACAAACAAAAAATTTTACTTATTTTAGAAATCCTGATGGTTTTTAAGCCGTGTAGCTCATTTCTTTGTACTATGTAACAAAAGAAACTTCTTAGGCTTTCTGACTGCACTGTTCTGGTTTGTGCCAGGTTACTACTGCCTTTTACAAAACAGAAAAACGTTCAGCACTCTGACTCTGACTGCTTATTCAAAGACCAGAGCCTTGAAAAGGGCATTGAGATGGCCTTAGAGCTAAATTTACATTATTTTCATGGCTTTGAGAATCTGGTTCTCAGAACTTCATCATTTGGAATATTTTTGATAAAGGGCAGCATTAGCTATGGGGGGAAGAGGACTTAGAATATTTTCTACCTTGTGTAAATTGATTGGGTAATCATCAATGTCTTTCATAGTCTTGACCACTTTCAACATGAAGAGATTTCCACTAGGCCAATAAAAATTCTGAATGCTTTGAGAGTAAATAAAGGACAGAGTCAAAATTCAGGCATTCTCTCTTACTAACCAAGATTGTAAGAACTACATAAGATTATTTCCTCCTTCCCTTTTTTACTTCCTTCCCTTCTTCCCTTCCTTCTTCTTTTTCCTTCCCTTTCTCTGTCTCTTTCATTCTTTGTTTCTTTCTCTTTTTTTCCTTCTTTTTAAGTTGCAAATAATTAAGTAAGAGCCATGACAAATTAAGTTGATGCTTATTGTTTAAAATAATAACAGGTGCCATATATGTGTATATAAAATATAAGATATGAGATATGTTATATAAAGTATTCTAACATACATAATAAATATGTAATATTAGTCCTATGTTTGAGCATTCAAATGTTTTCTAGGTTTTTTGATGTCATAAATAATATTAAGTAAATTTTATTATGTAGAAATTTTTGCCAAGTTTTTTACTATTTCCTTCAGTTAAATTGTAAAGAGTAGATTTACTAAGATAAATATTAACAGATTTTTGAAGATCTAAATGTTTATTGCTATTACATAAGAATACACTGATTTATTATACTTATTTTAAAGTTGGATTCTTTATGACATTATAATCGTTTCAAGTAGGTTTTTTCCCCCTAATTGTTTGACTTATTGTTGAAATGTCTAGTTTTCTTCCCCAATGTGGATCCCAGCATGCTGACAGCCAAGCATACCCTCTGTGCAGGAGGTAGGCTGAGTACAGTCTGGGGAGTTTGAGTAGCCAAAGAAAAAAAGCTAAAGTCACCAAATCCAAGTTTCCCTAATGAAATAGCCTGGCCAGCTGACCTACAATGAGTTTCCTAGTGGACAATGACCATTCACTAGTACAGAGCTTCCAATAGATATTCTATTTTAAATATGAATAGTCAGGAATCATTATACACATAAGACAGAGACAAAAACAGATAAACAGGAAAAAGCACTGCTGGTGTTAGACCATAAGATCAGAAAACTAAACAGCAGGCATATTAGAAAGGTCGGAATAAATAGAAGGAGTAAAATCAAAGAAATGTTTCAAAATTTCATAGAATTAAAAAGTATGAATTTCTGTGTTCAACAAAAGTATATTCAATGGAAACAAAAATTGACACCCACTAAAGTATAACATCATGAAATATCAAAATTTACTTGAGTAAATGGGACAATCCTAAAAACTTATTAGAAAACAAACAAACATGAACAAATAATAAAAAAGATCACATACAAAAATAATCAGTAGTCCAAATGTTCGTGTTTTGTGGCACCAAAGCTGAAAAACAATGGAACAAGGTATTCACATATTAAAAGAAAATGTCATCTTTTTCCTTTAAGATTTTTTTATATTTGAAGTTTATATACCCATTATTAATAATGTATGAGGTAGGCCAAAGATGTTTTCAGATATGTGAGTTCTCAAAAAGTTTAAATCATCTATGCATCCTTTCTCAGGAACCAAAGGAGTAGGTAAACCAAGGAAGAAGAAATAATGGGATCCAGGAAACAATGGCTCCAATTCAAGAAAAGGTGAAGCCCCAGGATGATGGCGAAAAAGCCGTGCTCCAGGTATAGAGACAAAACTCCATCTGTCTCTAAGGTGAGGCAATGATAGGACCCTGATGTATTAATATTTGACATAAAGAGAGAAAATGGAGGCAACTCTGGATGAGCTTGGGCCTGAATTAGTGGGGAAGAAAGCACCAAAAAGTAAAAAAAAAAAAAAAAGATAAATATTACCTTAAATGTAAACAGAAGGTTGTGCACTCTTCCAAAGTAATCCTCACCTTATCTAGAAATAGTGTTTACATAATCATAATAACCCAAGTACAGAATTTTAACCAAAAATACAATATAACAATAAATACAATATAACAATATTGAGAGGATGAGTGGATATAGATACATTTTAGTGGTAGAAATAATTTTTGAAGATATACAAATTTTTTATGGTTGAGGTTATGGGGTAGTGGTGGGTGGTGTTTTACAAATGGCTAGATTCTCATTTTCTGCACTGGGAAATTGATGAATAATTCTTAGAAAATGCCTATAAAAATTAAAAATTAGACATATCAAACTTAACAAGGTTAAAGGGTTGAAAGTCATTGCTTCTAAGGAATGGAAACAGAAAGGTGTTATAAGGGCCATTATTTCATGATGACTTATAGAATTACTTATTTTTTAATCCATGTGAAAGAATCTTTGTTGAAATCAACAATTAATTTTAAAAATACACATGAAATATTTTATCATTAAAATGCTAAGTATTACATAGGGCAAAATTGTGACAAAATGTTTTTCTGCCCAAATAACATATAGCACATGCAAAAGCAAAAACAAAATGCCAGTAGCTGCTGGGCAGGGTGGTTCTTGCCTATAGTCCCAGCTACTTGGGAGGCTAAAGCAGGATAGCTTGAGCCCAGGAGTTCAAGTCCAATCTGGGGAATATAGCAAGATCCTATTTCTAAAAAGAAAAAAAAAAACAAAAACAAAACACAAAACAACAACAACAATAAATTCTTGGTGGAATTATTCAATTCTAAAATACACTGTTCCACAGAATTACTGTGCCTTACAAGAGCTGGTAAGTTGTATTGATCCCATTATATTGGGTGCCTTACCAAGCAGTCATATGTTTTTGAATAATCAATTATTGCTTACTATAGTGATACATCATTAGCATAAGATAGTGGCATTTTCAGATAACCAAAGTATCTTTAGGCAGACAGGGTTTTTGGCAAATAAATACTGTGTGTATGTATATTCAGCACAAAATAGAATCATGTATATTTTTAGGGAAACTTACAGATCTTAAAAATTGGATAGCAGATGCTTTTGTTTGAATCTCAAGTAACAGTTTGTTAATGACATATCGCATAATCAGATTTTCTATCCATGGATTTATTGGCTGAAATAGTTACTAATATGACAAATATATTAGCCTACAATGAGGGATGCCAATTTTGAAGCACAGATGGTCTGTTCCAACAAGTGACAATCTGAAGCATCAGATTTATCATGAAACAAACATAACTGTTTAGAACAACAGTATTTTGGGGGAGAAGCAAAGAACAATAGAAACAGTAGGAATTAAAAGCAATTATAGCTTTATATTTTAGTTTACCTTTAAGGGAACCTTTGATAATGGCATTTGTTAAAAGACTTTTTTAAGTTTCATGTGAAAAAATTTATCTTTTTATTGAACTGCAAGCTAAAGCAATTGTCTTGGTTTGATTACATTTGCATTTTATTCTATTGTTTGCAGGGATTTAGTGATGTGTGCGTGTGTGTGTGTGTATGTGTGTGTGTGTGTTATAACAAAGCTAATTTCTTTATACACCCATCTAAAAAAATGCCAGGAGGAAAGTTTGACAGCAGTACCTGTGGGAAATAGCAAAAAGAGCATTATAGGTACTATCAATGTCCTGTGGGGGTTGGTGGCTGGTGGCAAAAATCAATTATATTCTTCACAAATAAATCCAGGGGGATGGAAGGCAATGTGTTAGTATCTTTAAATACAATATAAATCACCCATAAACTTAGTAGCACCCAGCTACAATCTGGTTGTAGAACACAATCGAAACCTAAAATAAATGGCTGAGCCCACACATATCAATCCTTGTGCAAGTGATCACAGCGGGCTTAACCATAATTGTGCCAGATCCAAGTCTCTTCCTAAGTCATTCTTTATTTTTTTTTCTGTTGCCTCTATTAATTGCCAGAAATCTGTTCCACGACAGACTTCTACCTCAAGAGTACTTGCAAAAATGGGTGAAGGGATGTCAAGTTTTAGTGTGAAAAGGACAGTAACTACAATTCTAATAGGAAGGGTTCTATGCTTTCTTTTCTCAGATTTGCTTTTGTATGTGAACACTTGATTCCAAATATCACTTTACCCTGGTCAAAGAGTTCAAAAGAGAATTTAAAATAGAATAGAGTTTTAGATAGTAACCATAGAAAGTTAAGGAAAAAGGAAAAAATTCATAGTTGCATGTATATAAGGGTGTGCTGATGACCTGTGAGAAAAGTGGTGGTTAAAATTCTATGTTATGAAAACAGTGTTCATATGTGTTAGTTGAGTAGTTGCTATCATTTCGTGAATACCTATGTCTATCTATCTATTGACATATTGCTATACATATAGATATAAATATAAATGTCTTTCTATTGATATATTGGTATAAATGTAGATATAGATATAAATATAAATAAATAGACATAGTTATACCTCTGATCCTTAAAAACACAACAACTTTAGGCCAGGCGCGGTGGCTCACGCCTATAATCCTAGCACTATGGTAGTCTGAGACAGGCGGATTGCTTCAGGAGTTCGAAACCAACCTGAGCAAGAGTGAGACTCCGTCTCTTGGCCAACTAATATATATAGAAAAAATTAGCTGGGCATCGTGGCGCATGCCTGTAGTCCCAGGTATTCGGGAGGCTGAGGCAGCAGGATTGCTTGAACCCAGGAGTTTGAGGTTGCTGTGAGCTAGGCTGACGCCATGGCACTCACTCTAGCTTGGGCAACAAAGCGAGACTCTGTCTCAAAACAAAAACAAAAACAAAAACAACCACAACAACTTTAATGAAACAATATGTGACAGCTTGACATGGAAGATGCAAAGAAGAGTGAGAGACGGAAAGAAGGCCCTGACTATAGAAAGGTGAAACATGGTGTGTCTTGGGGAACACACTGGCAGAGGGCAGGGAGAATAGTGGATCATATATATTTCAGAGGTAGAAGTGCATCTGGGAAACATAATCATGTGAGGATATATTACATAAAATATATTTTTTTAACTTGAAATTTTTTCTTCCAAATATCATAATACCCGCTGCTTTCTTTTTCTGTACATTGTGGATTCCAGGATTTTGTAATATCAGAATGGTAGAACTATCTAAAGGAGATTACTTGGCAGTAGTGGTGCTCTAATTGTTGCCTTTTTTTTTTTGACACTTTCTGCTTATAATTTGCCTTACTTAATAAAATTCTAAGTTTTCATTGTCCCATTTACTCAAGTAAATTTTGATATCTCATGATGTTATACTTTAGTGGGAGTCAATTTTTGTTTCCATTGAACATATTTTTGTTGAATACAGAAATTTATACTTTTTAATTCTATACTGAGATGTTTTTGTAGAATGTATTTGTCTTTAAACTACAACCCCTCCTCTGAATTGTACCTGTACATTTTCTGTCTGGGCTATAATAAATTCCAATTATATTTGGCAGTTTAATAGAAGTTTAAATCAGCAGCTATATTTTTAACTTTGAATTACAACTGAAGAAAAACAAACTGAAAATATATGAAGTGCTTAATTTGAGGTGCTTGATTGGAAGTTTTGATATATTTATGTGACCGTGAGACCATTACCACTATCAAAACAATAAACATTTCCATCATCCCCCCAAATCTCCTTGTACTCCTTTCTGACCTATCCCTTCTACCACCCCAATACCCAACCAACTAATAATCTGTTACCTGTTACGGCTGAGTTCACATTTTCTAGAACCTTATAATACATTTAGGCACATCCTATTGTTTGACCTGACTTCTTTCCTTCAAATCAATAATTTTGAGATTCATCTACATTGGTACATAAAACCATCTTAATAATATTGAGTCATTAAATTCAGGGACATGGTACATATTTTTATTTACTTCTATCCTTACTTTCCTTCAGCATTTTTTTTTTGTATTTGGTGTACATGTCTTTAACATGTTTTATTAAGTATTTTATGATTTTTGGTCTACTATAAATGGGAATTTTATAATTCATTTTTTCAATAGTTTTTTGCTAGCATAGGCGAATAAAATTAATTTTACTCATTAATTTTATCAGGCAAACTTGATAAATTCATATATTAGTTCCAATAATTATTTTATGAATTTGCTTGTATTTTCTATATAGAAAATCAAATAGTATAACCTACCAATATGGACAGTTTTACTTGTTTATTTTAGATATTTATGACTACTTTTTCTTCATTTTGGTTGTATTGCAATGACTAGCATATGCTTTGAAATATTAAATGGAAGACATGAAAGTGATCATTTTTACTTTGTTCCCACTATTATGGGGAAAAATTCAGTTTTTCACCATTAAGTATTATATTTTTCCATCTATTAATATGTTCATAAGAGATATTGGTCTATAATTTTCTTTTTTGTGTGTGTCCTTTCCTGGCTTTGTTATCAAGGTGATACTGACTTCATAAAACAAGTTGAGGAGGATTCCTTCCTTATCAATGTTATGGAATAATTTCTACAGTATACTTACTAGTTCTTTGAAGATCTGGTAAAATTTGGATGTGAAACCATCTGGTCCGGGACTTTTTTTGTTGGAAGATTTTTTATTGCTGCTTCAATTTCAATGTTTGATATTGATCTGCTCAGGAATTCTAATTCTTCCTAATAGAGCTGAGGGAGGCTGTGTGCTTCCAAGAATTTGTCTATTTCCTCCACTTTTTCAGGTTTATATCATAGAGATTTTTATAGTGTTCTGAAGTGATATTTTGTATTTCTGTGGTATCAGTTGTGATTTCTCCTTTTTCATTTCTTATTACGGTCCTTTCTTTTCTGCTTCTGGTTAATCTAGTGAGAGGCCTGCCAATTTTATTTATCTTTTCAAAGAATCAACTTTTTACTTCTTTAATCTTCTGTATAATTCTTTTGTTATCAATTTCATTTAGCTCTGCTCTGATCTTGGTTATTTCTTTTCTTCTGTTGGGTTTGGAATTGATTTGCTCTTCCTTTTCCAGCTTCTTTTGATGATTCAATAAATTGTTCATTTGTGAACTTTCTCTCTTTTGGATGTAGGCATTTAGGGCCATGAATTTTCCTCTCAGTACTGCTTTTTTTGTATTACACAAATTTTGATAATTGTGTCAGCTTTATCATTTAGTTCAAACAATCTTTTGATTTCTATCTTAATTTCCTCCATGTCCCAGCTATCATTCAACAGTAGGTAGTTTAGTTTACATGACTTTGTGTGTAGCTGAGTGTTTCTTTTAAAGTTGATTTCTAAGTTTATTCCCATCAATACCTGAGTAGATTAATAAAATATGATATATGTGTACTATGAAATACTATTTAGCCATAAAAAATAGTGAACTAATATGTTTTGTAACAACCTGGGTGGTATTGGAGACCATTCTTCTAAGTGAAGTATTATAAGAATGGGAAAAAAATAACACATGTACTCACTATTAAATTAGAATTAATTGATCAACACTCATGCACACATATAGTAATACAACTCAACAGAAACCAAGCAGGTGTGGGGAGGGGATGGGTAAATACATGTCTAATGGATGCAATGCCTCTATCTTGGTGATGGGCACACATATAACTTTGACTCAAACTGCACACAAACAAATCATGTAACCAAAACATTTATAGCCCCATAATATTCTGAAATAATGAAAAACCATGATATTTTTCATAGACCCATTCATCATTTTGAGAAAATTTCTTACAGTTTTTATTTTGAGGAGAGTTTTTATCATGGACAGATATTGAATTTGTAAAATTGTATTATTTTTCTCTTTTTTCAATCAATATGGTAAATTATATTGACAAATTTTTGCATGTTAAACCAAGCTTGTATTTCAGGGATAAAAAAAATACTTGCTCATAATGATTCATCAATTTTTCTATATGTTTGGATTCTGTTTGCTAATTCTTTGAAACTTTTAGTTCCCAAACTTTTAGTTCATCAGGGTTATTCTATAATTTTCTTTTTTAATAATATTTTTCTTGGGTTTGGTATTTGGGTTATGCTGGCATCATAAAGTGAGTTGAGCAATGAAACATTCCTTATTTTCTGATAAGTTTTTTCTCTTTATTATTCCCATTATTCAACAAATGAGCTGTTATTTTGCCAATCTTAAATCCCTTTAAAAGAGAACTGTCTGAACAAAATTATCTAAACTCATTGTTTTCAATATTTCTCCACTTGTTCTCTTTTATACCTACTCAAATCTGATTTTTCTCCCTCCATTGTACCAAAATTTTCTTATTGAAGTCATAAAAGACTTTCACATTGCTATACCTATGAGTCACTTTTCAGGTTTATCTTTATTGACCTAAAGCAAAATTTTAAACAATTAATTCCCCTATTTTACTTTAAAGTCTCTCTTCACTTAGGTTCCAAAACAACAAATATCGCTTTCTTCGTACATTTCTTCTAATTTCTTACTGGTACCAACTACAAGTTCCTTCTTAACTCCCTCTTTGTAAATTGTGGAATGCTATGGAACTTTTCCTTGAACATTTTACCTTTATTCTACATACTACCTTTCCAAGTGATCACATCCAGTCTGGAGGCTTTAAATACCATGAACATACAGATTAATTCCAAATTATTATTTTTGTTCTAGACCACCCTTCTGAACTTCACATTCATATTCAGTTTCCTACTGGAATTCTCCACTTAGATACTTAATAAAAATCTCATCTCACATGTCTACTTTTATTATACTTCTTTCAACTGATTACATCTAGTCTTCAGGAGGCAGCAAAAAGAGAAAAAAGGAAAGAAAGAATACAAGTGAAAAACAAATATCAATATGTTTGATTTAAATATAACCATATAAATTACATTAAATATAAATGACCTAAATATGCCAATTAAAAGACAGAGATTTACTCTTATGTGGAATTTTGAAAATTTCAACTCATGGAAGTACAAAATAGAATGGTGGTTACCAAGTGCTGGGGTGGGGAGTTTGGGAGATGTTGGTCAAAGGATACAAAATTTCAGTTAGGAGGAATAAATTGAAGAGATTTATTGTGCCATATAGTGACTATTGTTAATAACAATATACTGTATTCTTGAAAATTGCTAAAAGAGTAGATTTTTAAGTGTTATTACCACAAAAAAATAAATATATAAGGTAATATATCTCTGTTAATTAGCTCAATTTAGCCATTCCATAATGTATGTATATATTTCAAGATAAAATATTATACATGATAAATATATGTGCTATTTTTTTCAATTAAAAAAGGCTAGGATTATCAAATTGTACAAAAATGCAACTCTATCTGCTGCCTACAAGAAATGAACTTTAAATACAAGTACACATATAAACTAAAAGTAAAAGACATATTGTACAAATACTTATCAAAAGAGACCAGAGTGGCTATATTATTATCAGACAGATTAGATTTTAGGGCAAAAAAAATTATCAGAGATTAAAAAAGTCATTTCATAATGATGAAACCATAAATTTATCAACAAGACATAGCAATCATAAATGTGTACCCACCAAATAGCGAAATCCTAAAACATTAAGCAAAAGCTGAGAGAATTGCTTGGAGAAATAAATTATAATTATCATTAGAGATTTCATTTTCCCTCTCTTAAACTGATGGAAGGAGTAGACAGAAAATCAGTACGTGTACAGAATTTTTGAACAATGCTAACAAACTATTTAAAGTAATTATAATTATAGACACTGTAATCAGTGTCTATAAAATACACATTCATTTAAAAGTACATAGATCATTTACAAAGATTGACTATATTCTGAGCCATAAAGCAAATCTCAATCAATATGCAAATATTTAAGTCATAGAATATATGTTCTCTGACTACAGTGGAATTAATTTGGAAATCAATAACAGAAAGGCATATCTGGAAAATAACCAAACATTTGGAAACTAAAGAACATACTTATAAATAACCATGGGTCAAAGAATAAATTAAATGAGAAATTAGAAGGAATTTTGAGCTGAACGAAAATGAAAACATATAAAAATTTGTGGGATGCCGCTGTAATCTGAGAGACCAAAATAGATGTCCCTTTATCAAGTAAGGTGGACCCTAAGGTTAAGGAAACAAAAATTACCCATAGGTCAAGTGTTCAGGGTTCAGCTGGCATAGCAATACCCTAAATTCCTATGGCTACAATGAACACCACACTCTTACTAAATTCTCTAACAATAGGCGCCATCAGGCAAATGATCAGACTCTTCCTAACTCTGATACAATGCAGAGCACTACAACTCTGATAGCACAGAGGCACAACCATACAAACATTGTTTCCTGGCAAACAAGAATAAACCTCAAGCCAGTTTCATCCAGCTTATGGAGACTGCTCTCAAACTATCTTCATGTCCTATAGTTCACATTTTGATGTAAAGAGCCAAATTCCACCTCATGTTAATACTAAAATCCCACCCCCAAATGAACATGGGATGCATGTTACACATGTTTACCTATTTCACATGTGTTCAACTTCTCTCAGAAATATATATAGCTTTTCCCTAAATCCACTGAATACATATGACTCTGTTGTGTAATACAGACCCTGTGAGGCATTAAAAACAACTTGCCCTTTCCTTCTTCAAAGAGACAACACCCTTTGGTATATGCCAGAGACTGTCTCTTCCTGGTTTGTAAACTGGTGTTGTCAATATAGCTTTTCTTTTCACTATTTAGCCATGCTCGTAGTCTTTTGTATGGTAGTGCTAAAGTAGTATTTAGGGGAAAATTATAGCATTAAATGTCTGTATCAGGAAAAAAGGAAAGGTCTCAAATTAATTACCTCAGCTTCAAGTAACTAAACAAGAAGGAAAAATTAAATATAAGTAAGAAGGAAGGAAAAAACAAATAATAGAGAGGAAGTCGATGAAATAAAAAACAATAAATAATAGAGAAAAGTAATAAAAGCAGAATCTATGAGAAGATCAATAAAATTATAAACCTCTATATGAATAGAATGAATATGAATAAAGAGAGGACACAGGTCACCAACATCAGTAATAAGAGAGGTGACACCACTATAGATATTAAAAGTAATAAGTAAATTTATGGAGAACATTCTGCATTTAACATTTAACAACTCACATTAAATGGAAAAATTCTTGACTAAAACAAACTATTAAAGTTTATCCAAGAAGAAAGAAATACATAATACTATATCTGTTAAAGACATCGGATTTGTAGCTAAATATAATCTCATGAAGAAAACTAGAGATCCAGATGGCTTGCCCTCACCAAGAATTGAGTTTGCTGGCACCTTGATCTTGGACTTCCAGCCTCTGGAACTGTGAGAAATAAATGTCTGTTGTTTAAGCCACTTAGTCTATGGTATTTTGCTATCATACCTGAGCTAACTAGTATAGTCCTATATTTACATAATGTTATTGTTTCCTCTAACAAGAGAACTTATATTCTTGCTTCGATTAATTTTTAGGTATTCTATGCCTTATATTCCTACTATGAATAGTATCTTATTTTTAAGTCATATTTTACTGGATTATTACTAAATTTAAAGAAATGCTTTTAATTTTGTAGGTTGATTTTTTTTTCAGTTAGAAAATTTGCTGAACTTTTTATATATGTTTTTAAGGTAGATATTCACATCTCAATAGTTCATATATGCCATACCAATTCCTACACTTGTTACTTTTTATTTATTTATTTTTATTTTATTATTATGTTTTATTTTAGCATATTATGGGGGTACAAGTGTTAAGGTTATATATATTGCCCATGCCCCCTCCCCCATCGAGTAAGAGCTTCAAGCATGTCCATCCCCCAAATGTTGCACATCTTGTTACTTTTTATTTTATTTTAACATGGCACAGACAATTGTAATATAGTAATCATTAAAATTAATGTGTATAAAGACACTTCTCTTGAGTAATGAGTGAGCTAGTTTACTCACTTCTAATAAATAGAATATGGCAGAAGTGATGGGATATCATTTCCAAGATTAGGTATAAAAAAAAAAGACTGCTGCTTTTTTCTTGAGTGCACCCACTCATTTGTTCTGGGGTAGGTTAGCTATCATGTCATGAGGCAGCCCTGTGGAGAGACCCACATGACAGAGCTTGGAAGTGGATCTTTGGTGGGCTGTCAAGAGTTATGTGAATGAACTTGGAAGCAGTTCTTGTGAGGCCTGTTGATATACATGTGAGTGAGTTTGGAAGTGGGATCTCTCTTAGGGGGACTTTGAGATGCCTGCAGCTCTGGCCAACATCTTGATAGCAGTCTTGTGGCAGACTCTGATGCAGAACTACTGAGGTAATCTTCATTCACATTTCTGAATCATAAAACTATGAGATAGTAAATGTTAGTTGTTTTACACTGTCAAGCTTTGGGACACTATGTTATGCAGTAAAATATAACTAATACATACATTTATCTACTCTTAAAGGAAATTTCTTGCTCAGTTTCCTAAAGGTTTTTAAAATAATCATTTGAGAAAATCATATTTTCTTAATAATGTGGTAACATTTTCTTGTATATTTTGGATGTTGAAACATCCTTGCATTTCTGGAATATACTCTGCTTCATCATGACACATTTGCTTGGATTTTTAGTTAACTAATATTTTCTTTAGAGGTTCCTATCTGTTTATAGGTGAAATGACCTCATGATTTTGCTCATTTGCATTGTCTTAGCCTGACAGTAGCCCCATGAATGAGCTGGTTACCTTTTGGTCCTTTTTTCATTTTCTTAAAAACAGAAACTTGTATAAGACAGAGTGGCTATTAATTGAAAGTTTGGTAGGATTCATATGTAAAATCATTTAGAAATAGATTTTTGGAAAAAGGAAAATATTGGCTAACAATTAAATTTGTATAATATTATGTAAATTTGTATAATGTAGTCTCAATAGTCAGCAATTTATTTTATATTTTGTCAATTTTGGCACTTTTGTTTTTCTAAGAATATATCCATTTCAGAAAGGTTTTCAAATTTTTTGAAACCACTTTTCTGTCTTAATTATTTTCCCTTTCTCTGCCACACTGTGTGTATTTACATCTTTCCTCTTTGTTTCTTGATCAATTCTTCCTTACTAATCTTTTCACAAAATAGCTCTATTTTTGTTCAATGTCTCTGTTTCTATTGTCAATTTTGTTATTTTTCTTTATCTTTATTATTTATTTTTATTTCTTTTGGCATTGCTATTTTACAACCTTTTTCACCAAATATTTAGTTTGTTTATATTTAATTATTCTTATTCATGCTATGCACATTTAACCTGTAAATTGCCTTCTAAGTACCAATTTAACTCTGTTCCACATATTTTGGAACTGTTTTTATTGTCATTATGAACAACAAAAAACATTAAGTAGCTACCTTAATATCTGCTTAAATCAAACTTAAAGCAAAATAATATGAGAAAAGGAAAAAAGATGCAATGTCTGCAGAAAGAACAACAAAGGGAATATTTTTTATTGTTTTTATTGTTATTATGTTCTAAAATATTTCATGATTACTTTTATCATTTTCTTTTGAGCCCAAGCATTGATTACTAGTATGTAATTTAGTTTCCAAATATATAAGAAATTAAAATTATCTTTCTGTTATTAATTTTATTGCATTGTGGACAGAGTACAAATGCATCATATTGACCTTTGGGATTTATTGCTGCTGCCTTCATGACTAGATATATATGATCTTTTTAATAGATATATATGATCTATGTTAATATTCTATATGTGCTCAAAATAATATGTATTTGGCTGTAGAGTTCTGTATAGATATATATAATATATTAACTCAACTTTATTAATTGTTTTTTTCAGATATTTGACATCTCTGCTATGGTTTTGTCAGATTGCTTTTTTTGTATCTGTGTGGAATATGTTAAAATCTCCAACTACAATAGTTCCTTTTTATAGTTAAATTGTTTAATATATTATGAAGCTATAGAGTTAACTTTATATGTATTAGAATGTTCATGATGCTAAATATTCCCTTTGTTGTTCTTTTTGCAGACATTGCATCTTTTTTCCTTTTTTATATTGTTTGCTTTAAGTTTGATTTAAACAGATATTAAGGCAGCTACTTAAATTTTTTTGTTGTTGTTCATATTTTCCTGGTACTTTTTTTCCATCTTTATTATATTTAAACTTCTTGGCTAAGTATATTTTTGGGTTTAGAGTATTTTTAAATGTTATTCAGACTTTTCATATTGCTGAAATATTTTTTAATGAGCTCATATCTCTTCTTATAAATATAATATAAACATTATTCTGCAAAAAAAAAATACACCTAGTCAGCTCAGATGTAAGTAGGTAAAAAGTAGTCCATTTAAAAATAAAAAGATCATAATATTGCAGAGCTAGCTAATAGTCTAGATTTGCAGCTTCCTACAGTGAATTATTCAAAGAATGTCCCAAATTTCACTTGGTTTCTTACTATGGAAGCTAAATTAGAATCTGGTGTATATCCCAGGTTTGTGAAAAGATGTGCAAATATGAGTAAGAAATTGGAGTTCCTTGTGCCATCTGCTTAGCAATGCTCGTGTAACTGCTGAAAATAAGGGCTCTGTTAAAAACTCCCTTGCGAGCTGTATAGCGTCCTACCAGCTGGCTGTTTTCCTGGCATATAACTATGGTTTAGTGCCAGCTGCACTGAGGCAGGGCATGAAAAGTGAGACCGAATGAGATAGCCTCAAAATGATGCTTGTGTGATATGCTAGGTGCTTGGGCTCTTTAAATGAAAAGGTTACAACTTGGAAGGAGATAGAAAAGAACCCTGAATAGAGTATAAAAACAAGTGTTTGATAGGCTCTTGTTTCTTCGCATGATTGACTTTAGCTGGATTTTTAACAATTGTATATTAAAAGAAGCAAATTATTCTTATTTCAGGCTGCCAGTGTGAGCTGGAATAGATATGTTTGCATGTGAATTATGATAGTTGCATTCCCATTTTTCTTTGTTTAAACACTGTTTAGATGTATTTTGATGTTTTTAGAGTATGATGTGTTATTTTGAAAATACACATTTGAATGCAGTTTCTCCCTTGTGAATCAATAGTAATAAGTTAAATCAGAAAATACTGTTTCTCTTTAAAGCTTGGCCATCCTGGGGCAAGTTACGGGCACTTATCTTGATATTTTACTTTCAAGTTGTCTAAGCAAATTGGAAATAGTGCATTGAAGGCACTTTCACATGTGATATCTGTTAAATGTCATTTACAATTTATGTATTCTTACACAGAATTTTCCTTTCTATCTTTTAAGACTGATAAATAAAATCTGTCCCCTGCTACTTATTTTTTTCCTATTTGGCAAAGGGAATATTGAAATATATGTTTTGGTACTGTAGATAAATAGGGTATTATTTTATTATTTTATCCATCAATTCCATTGTGTGTGTCAACATTTGCTAGGAGTTTCCTACTTCACAATTACATTTAGTTTGGCAGTAAGAAGATATGTTTATCTTTAATCCGAGTAATTTCTTTTAAAAATAAAATGCCTCTTAACCCCCACCCTTCAAGGTAAATGGTAAATTGTACAGTCATGGTTTTTCATCTGTGTGTGAGGTATTTACATTAAATATGCATGTCATATGTAATATATGCATAGCTTAAAGCAAAAACTGCCACAGTGCCTGAAAGGAATCATTTAAAGACTTTATTCCATAAAACACCTAAAAAAAACATTATGAAGAATTAACTAATCTTAATGCAAAGCAACATAAGCATGCAGTTGGGAAAGCATATTTTTTAAAGGCATAGTTTAAAATATATATATATATATATATATATATATACAATTTTCATTTGGCAGATCCATATATTTCATAATAAGCACATAAAGTACGAGAGGAAAAGGAGACTAAATACATGAATGTATACATGTAATTTTTTATGCTATTGCAATGGAATACATTGGCTTCATCACTTTAATTTTACTATACCCTTGTTAATTCTTTCAATACCTTTACACAGTATGGGTCAGTCTAAATATGATGAGATAGGAGATAAAAAGATTTCTTTAAATGGAGGAATTGTTCTGATCGGAGGTTCAGCTAATAAACCAGGAGAAATCAGAGGCACAGAAAGAAGATTGAAGATTTGAGTACATTTAATAAGAATGACCCCTCATATTTGTAAAGCTCTTAACAGATTTCACCCTCATTAGTAACTGCTGATATTGTAGATCTCAGGGAGAGGATTTTCAGTGGTGGAACCCTGGTTAATAGGAATTAAGGGATGAGTGAATGGGCAAATAAATAAATAAATAAAAAATAAAACAAAAAACCCAAGGCAGAGAAAAAGACTCTTCTTTTGAGAAGTTTACAATTAAATGAATAATATGGAACAAAGATGGCTGGAGGACCAGTTTTTCTTATTTATTTATTTTATTACATTATATTTTGATTTACTAGAACATATTTATGGCTGGAGGAGAAATGTATAAGTGGGGAATGAAACAAAAATATAGAGCTCAAGGAGAAAAACTGTGTTCTTCAACAGAGAAAGAGTAAAGCAGGAAAAAGAAAAAAAAATGAATATTGAGAAACAGTTTTAGTTTGGCATAGAAACTCTGAAGATGTTAATTTTGCAAGATTTTGTAATTACAGTGGTAAAGTTTCTCCTGAGAAAGAGAATATTCAGAGAAATTTAGAACCTCCTAAGAGAAAAAAGATTTGTAATTGATGTTTTAGAAAATAGCATAGGAATTAAATGAGTGTTCCTAAAAAGGGCAATTAGGTACCCAACTGATAACTGGAGTAAGTGGATGCAGTTTTAGTGAATTTCATAGCAATGCCTGGCAGAGAGGGAACAGGAGCTTGGCAGGCATGTAGAAATATTTACCCAGGGGTGGAGAAAATGTGAAACCCAAAGAATGTGACAAAAATTTGGGATGTGAAAATAAACTATGAGAATTTCTATCTTATTTTGATTTTTAATCCCTGAGAGGTAAGGGTTAAACTCTCAAGACTTAACTTCTGCAGCCTGGCTGCCCAGAAAAGGCACTGGCTTCCTACAAAGTGGCGTAGACACCAGCAATGATCCAATACTTCAGGCAACTGATCCTGGTCAATGACACAGCTTGGATCCCAGCTGCACATCAAGCCAGGGAAGGAGCTAGTGCTTCCGGGGCCACGAAGGCTGATACAATGCACTTTCTATGTAACAAAGTTTCCATTACAAGGCTTGGACCCAAGCATCCTTACACCACCAGTGAAGGGACTGTGGTGTCCTTACCTGTGAAGGTGGATACACTGAGGTTACCCATGTAACACAACTTCAACTGCATGTCTGTTCTTTGGCCCAGTGATTGTGTCGGGGTGATGCTGGTGCTACAAGGATAAGATTGGAGTCAATATCTGGTGCAACAAAATTTTACTGTAATCTTGATCCTCATCATGTCAGTGGGGCGGGTGCTCTCTGACCTTGCAGTTTAAAGGGTCCATAGCCCTGGGGTTCTGTCGTTCTGTTGTGTGTGTGTGTGTGTGTGTGTGTGTGTGTGTGTGTGTGTGTGTGTGTGTGTATGCTGGTTGGCCATTTTCTGACAATCAAAAAAAGGGTGCAGACGTCACCTCTAGCAAGATGAAGGACACAGCTTGGGGATGGCTAACCAGAGATAGGGAGATTAATAAAGGGCAAAGGGAATTGATTAACGCTTACAATAAGTGGATGTCAATGGACTAGGGACAAAATGAAATTAGTAGGTATAAAGTGGAGGCATACCCATAAGGACAGGGGATTGTAGTCGGAGAAGATGATTTGATGATTTGAACTCATGCATGTAAGCATTAGTATATTATATCAAGGTTCAAAATTAAGAGCTGGGAAAAAGAAGTAAAGAAAGGCAATATATTGCAAATCTGTTTTTAAAAATTTGTAAAACTTAAAAGGTTAAGATTCTAAGAAGAATTTTCCCCCCACCAAGTTACTGCTGGTATATATTTCTGGCATATATTTGTTTTTGGTATTTTTTGATGTATTATTTCTGGGCTCTATTGTTGACAGAATTCTAGTAAACAGAAAAATAGGTGAGTTGATGAAGTAAACCTACTGTATAGTCTGCTGGAATTAAGGTCATCTGCTGAACACTCAAAAAATGTCGGCTAGTACAATGTTGAGTTTAATTTATATATTGGATTGCCTAGAAAAAGATGTTCCTGAAGTTCATCAAGACTCTAAAACTTATTCTTGGGGCATAGACATTAGATATAATTGCACATTAGTAGGAAACTATCTTGAGTTCTTAAGTTCTTTAGTTGTATTGGTTTTAATTTTGACAATAAACTTGAGGGAAAGTAAATAATTTCACAAATAAATTCTATGAAATTTGTTCTTAGAGAAGTATAAAATTTTGATATAGTAAAAAGAATGATTAAAAAAACTGTTGTTGGTGCATAATCATTAATGATATACACTCTCATAAAAGGTTCAATGAAAACAATTTTTAAAATTAAAAGCATTTTAAATACTTTACTCACCATCAAATTGGTACTCATTGATTAAAACTATGGTGCTCAAATGGTGGTAGTGTTCGCCAGGGATTCAGGGGGACGGAGTAGACCCATATCTTAGGGATGTGGTGAGCATTGTGGAGGGGAAGGCCATATCTCTAACCCTTTTTAGGGAGAGGCAAAGATAAAAATGTAACCAAAATGTCAAAAATAAATAAAAAAAGCTTTTATTGGGTGGCAGGCAGGTGGGAGGAGGGAAAGAGGGGGTGTGAAGCTCTGACTCAGCGGGGGTGGGGAGAGGTGGCAAGGGCAATATATATAACCTTAACAATATTTGTACCCCCATAATATGATGAAATAAAAAGTTTTAAAAAGACAAAAAAATACATGAAGAGTGCAATGTCTAGGATTTTTATGGTTAGCTCAATGTCTAATAAATAAAAGCCAAATCAAACTGAGCGTTTTCTCAGTTCAGGACATTATTTTTGAAATTAGGTGCATCTTGAAATTTATGGTAGTTTAGTTTTAATAAAATACTTTAATAATATGTTTATTAATTTACAATATAATCCTACACTTTCAGAGTGATGAATTGCTGAATTTGTTGTAGTGAAAATACCTGTAAAACATATAATATTTAACATTAGTATGTTTTACTTAATTTGTCACTTCAGTCTTAGATTGGTGCTGAATTGTCTGTAGAAATTAGTAAATGGAGGTGATAGGATTATGACCATTATGAGTATAAGGTAATAACACACTTTAACACTTAACACTCACGCTAAGACTCCAAACAGCAAGTGGATATTGCCTGGTTGAAGATTTTTTTCTGAAATTGTTTAAACATTAAAAAACCAGACCATCCGAACCACAAAATCAGCAAAACAAAAAGGGAAATGTGAATCTTTACTTCTCTCTCTAGCTAAGAAAATTCCACGCGTTTTTTTCTGGGTTGTCCGGACTGCAGTTGTGCTGACAGCATGTAAAAGTTTCCTTCCAGGTGGACTTAAGTCAGAGCTAAATATCTGGTTCAGCAAGTTAGAGTTATAGTTTGCAATATTAGACAAACATCAGAAAATTTAGCTATGCTTTGGTTTAGCTCATTTCTTATAGGTGCTACAATTGGGATAACTTGTAGCTGATAATTGTCAAAAAGTTCGAAATTGCAATATTTTACTCTTGGTGAGAAGGAGGGAAAGAAATGAAGGATTTTTCATGTCTCTCAGATATATTGGCCTATTCTCCAAATGACAGGTTCCTGACTGATCAACTGTACCACCTGCTACTAAAGCTCAGTAATATTAGTCTGTGCAATGGTTTCATTCTCATCTCACACCTCAGAGATCTTGTGCTCAACCCCAGGCATCCCTTGTGTGTTTAAATCAGCTTAACGGCTCATACAGTGTGCTGATTTCCTTGTAGGCCTCTGTTTTCTCAAAAAGTGATCACCTTTTGCCAATGCCCTCAGGATTAAACAGGGCAGTCTGGTTTTCCTTTTCTGCATTGGCTATACCTTTGTAGTCAATAAAAGACTAACTAGAAAAGAATCAGCTGATGAGAGAATCAATCTTCTGGAAGCCTCCCCACAGTTTTCTCATCATTTTTGTGCCGTCTGTCATCTCAGATTGTAAAATGGAAACCAAAACTCAGTATGTGGGAAGACTTTTACTGCTCCTTGTTAACAAAAACAGTAAGACCAGGGGTTTTGATCTTATGAGTGTATAGGTAAACAGTAAGCTGTAAGTGCACACTCTTGAAGTGGCTTTTCTCTGTTTCTAATGGAGGTTTGCAAAGAATTATCAAAGTGGTATCAAAAAGGTCTCCTCACATACTGTAGTGTGGATATCCATTCTGAGGAGGTCAGGTTAAATCTGAAGGTCTTATATACGACGATACTGGGGTATCTTGTGGTACAGCAAGCAGTACTATATGCTTCTTAATAACAGTCACAGAAATAGAGACATATAAAAGAGGATCCTTTATGCATTTTTTTAACAGGTTATGTTGCATAAATTTATCTCTGTAGCATTACATTTTAAATCAAGTGACATTTTGTCTCATTTAACTTTTGTTTGAACAACTTTATCTCACATAATTTGCTTTCTTGTAGACTATTCAAAAAATGTGTGTGAAATACATTCAGATTTCTTTGGCAGATAAAGGTCATTTATTCATATAATCCATTGTATATATTTTCTCCAGCAACAGAGAATCTGAAAATAATATTCTTCCTGCTTTTACTTTGTGATTTTAGATCTTGTTTGTAATCTGAAAGCACAATGAGAAGAGGGGAAGAGAGAATTTAAACTTGTTAACAGATCCTATTAAAATACAAGATAGAGTTTGAAATTTGCTTTCTTTTTTTTTCTGGCTTAGTTCAAGCTTTCAGTCAGTTATAATGCTATCAGAGCTGTTTAGCTTCTCCCTCTGGTAATATATAAAATACATTTAATAAAAATAAAATGTAACTTTAAATGTGTGAAATCTATGTAAGTTCCTCTGGTATGCATTATATTATTGAATTATAAAGAAGTAGAGTGATTTCATTACTTCTTTTTCAATGTCATTGAAATAGCCCAATGATTAAATTGTTACTGCTTTCTGGAACGGGTGTATGGTTTGGTGAGAACAAGACTGGCATTTTTCTACTGCTTATTAGTTTACTTGTCACTGGATTTGAGTGTGTCAATATTGTATTTTGTATTGTGAAGATATTTAAAATTTGGGGGATCTGTGTATGGATTTGCAGGTAAATAGCAAAACTGTTAGAAGGAAAACTGACATTTATTACATTTTTCTAAATATCTGGAACTTATTACAATTTGAATCATATATGAAGTTTGGTCCTAAAGTGGAAATATGGGTGATAGTATATTCTTCAGCTTATCATTTTATTGGTCTTATCATTAATGCTTATTAATTCATAATGTTCTCACCATTACTATTGACTGCTCATAAAGTATATCATCTTTTCCTGGAAATTATGTAACTATGTAGTATTTTTGATAGTGTAAAAGATCCAGGATTAATCAAAGAAACTGAAGCACATTAGACAGACTATACTTATGCTTTCCATATTCTCAAGTTCTTTCAATATTTGATATTGCCTCATTTTTTCATTGTAAATTCTCCTTTGAACTTTTAGTTTAATCTTTATTTTATTTAGGTTTTTTCCCTAGTCACTTACTAGAGCTAAGCTTTCTTGAGAAAATAAGGTAGACCCCCTTTTTTTTCTCACAGCACATGACTTTAAAATTATTTTTACTGTACCTTTGCCACAAAGAATCTAAATCCTATGATAACAAGATCCTCACCTGTCACATCAAATGATATCTCCTATATCTGACACATAGAAAGCATTTAATTAATAGTTATTGATTCTATAAAGATGGAATTGCTAAAGGATGATTTTCTCTTAGAAGCCTAGAAGTTCTTATATATCCTAATACCTAGGGTATACAAATTGCTATGGTATGTGCTACTACAGCTTGCAAAGTAGTATATTGCTGCCTTTAAGGAGTTTACCAAAAATAGTTTTTGCATTACTTAAGAGCAGTGAATCAGGATAGAAGGACATTACAAATATTTTCTTGTTTATGTCATTTATCTTTACTCAAGAAAAGATACTTCTATGAAAGAGTAAGTTGGTTGTATTTCCCATGAAGCGATTGCTTGAAGATTCCCAATTCATAAAAACAATAAGAGAAAAAGTGAAAAATTTAGTCAATAACATTATATTCAAGTTTATATATCTAATATAGTTTATTTTTAAACCAGGATTGGTTTTAAAGTTATATATGCAAATTGAGGGTGAGGCTACCCAAATAAATATTACAGTCATGAGCCACATAACAACATTTTGGTCAATGATGTACCACATACACAATGGTGGTCTTAGAAGATTAAAATATCATGTTTTTACTGTATCTTTTCCATTTGGATATGTTTAGATACACAAATACTTACCATTGTCTTATAATAACTTACAGTATTTAGTACAGTAATATTCTAAAGAGGACTGTAGCCTAAGAGCAATAGGCAATACCATATACTCTAAGTGTATGGTAGGCTGTAGCATCTAGTTTTGTGTAAGTACACTATGATGTTTGCACAATGACAAAATCACCACATTTCTCAGACAGTATCACCATCATTAAGTGACACATGAGTATAATTAACTGAACTTTAGTTAGGGCATGAGTTGCTATTCTCATTTACATCTTATGAATGTTAGGCTGCTCTCAGTATTGCTGTCAATGTGGATTGAATAGGACATAGGATTCAGCATTTTAGAAAAGAAGAAATATTGCAAGCCTACGGAAAAGCTACTTAATATCTAATAGAAAATATATCAGTTTTATGCAAAAAGGTATTTTTTAGTTGTACCAGATATATCTTAGAGAAATAAGAAAAATAAATAAATAACAAACTTTAAAAAAACACTTGTATGTTTAATAATTTAGATGCCAATTTCAGAAAAGTTTACTATTTTTTTTTTTTTTTTTTTTTTTTTTTTTTTTTTTTTTTGAGACAGAGTCTCACTTTGTTGCCCAGGCTAGAGTGAGTGCCGTGGCGTCAGCCTAGCTCACAGCAACCTCAAACTCCTGGGCTCGAGTGATCCTTCTGCCTCAGCCTCCCGGGTAGCTGGGACTACAGGCATGCGCCACCATGCCCGGCTAATTTTTTTTTTTTTTTATATATATATCAGTTGGCCAATTAATTTCTTTCTATTTATAGTAGAGACGGGGTCTCGCTCTTGCTCAGGCTGGTTTTGAACTCCTGACCTTGAGCAATCCGCCCGCCTCGGCCTCCCAAGAGCTAGGATTACAGGCGTGAGCCACAGCGCCCGGCCAGAAAAGTTTACTATTATATTCCACATCGTTCTCCTCTTTGACAGTGACCTGTGCTGTCCTTTTCCAATTACATATAATTTTCATGTCTAATGTCCTTGTTTTCAAATTTTTTATTCTCTTTTAAGGGGAAACTCATTGTATTGCTTAAAGCATCTGTCCATCCAATATAACCAAGCCTTCAAACCTACATTAAATCATTGATAAAAATTTATTATTCAAAATTCTATTGCCTCCTTTCACTGGTGCTATGGTAAACTAATGAGACATAAGCAATTTGCCTGGAATAAGAAACCCAAAATACAAAGTTATAAATTAATAAAGAAAACATATGCAGTAATAGAGGCATCAGTGATATCTAGTTATAGCTAATTCCCAATTATGTTATTGATGCAATCATAATTTATATAATTATAAGAATTTATTACTGCATTAATGAACTAGTAAGAGAAAATGTGTATTCACCTTTCACCCCTTTTCAAAATAATAATTTGAAGCCATATGTGAAGATGCAGACAACAAAATATAAAAGGACTTGTAAAGTTGAGTGAATTTGGGCAAAGGAAAAAAGAATAAGAATATAGAAAAAAGTTGAACCTGTGGGAGAAGATGGTATACAAAGCACAGGGTAAATTTGCTATTCTAGTAGAGATGGATCATACATTGGCTTTAAGTAACCTATATGGGAAAAAATATGAGTTACATAATTCATAATATCCACAATATAAAAATAATCTAGTTGCCTTGGCAACACGGAGGTACTGATAGCAAAGATAAACTTCTTCTGGGTCTCCATTGAGCAGGCTCTGTCTAACTTAGGGGATATTGTCTGCAATCACATTTTACAGGAAATAGAGTAACCAGTCTCCTATGGTTCTTTCTTATGATGTTCCTCAGTATTTATGTTGATGGCACCTTAACAAATTACAATTAATAGAAAACTATTTCACAGCTATGTAAATAAATATATGTTGATGTTAGCCAATACCCTTTATTTATTACAGAGTATAGAATTATGCAATATCCTTGTCAATTATGCTCAAAATCAAGTTTGAAGAGAGGCAATAGTAAAGAAATGCATTGTTCCCTTAGGAAGATGAGAATACCCCTGGAAGGGCTCTTCCCTTGAGGTCCAGGAACTAAGGAATCTATGAATGGAATCCAAGGGGGTCACAAACTTGGAGGGAAATAATTACAACTTACTTTTTCCTCACCTTGAACTGGAAATCAGAACTTCTTTCAATGATCAATGTAGCCATGATCCATTGTAATCTTAGCATCTGGGCTTTTTTTTATCTGTAGAAAAAACAGGTATTTTCATAGCTTGAGGACACATCAAAATATTGTTTATGCTCAATCTTATTGAGAAATTTAGTAGTTATTAAACCAACTATTTAGTCTTGGTATTTAATGCATTAATAAAAAGTATATATAATGCCATATCATGAATTTGCTTTTCTAATATTTTGATAACTATATTTTAACATAAATTGGTTTCCTTTGTAGTTCTATTTATTTTATTTTATGCAATTAAAATATTATCAAATGTGTTATTCATAGACCTTGGACTAGAGCTACAGGGACCTATGGTTCAAGATGATTAGGAGTCAGGGAGCAAGAGACATACATATATATAAGTTCCTCATTGGTTTTCTGCCAGAGTGACTACTAAACTATCACTGATTATATTTGTTTCCCATTGCTTCAGTAAGAGAGTACCACACAAACTGGTTGGTTTAAAACAATAGAAATTTATTGTCTCACAGCTTTGGATCTGGAAGTCTAAAGTTGAGTAGCTGACAGGGCCATGCTGCCTTCAAAACATCTAAGGAAGGATCATTCCTTGCCTTTTCCAGCTTCTGATAACCCCCAGGCATTTCTTGTTTGTAGATTTATCACTCTAAAATGTGCCTTCCTCTTACACATTCACATGGCGTTCTCTCTGTGTCTGTATCTTCATATGGCCTTTCCTCTTTTAATAAGGACACCAGTTGTCTCGGATTAAGGACCCACCTTACTCCACTATGACCTTAATTACTTACATCTGCAAAGACCTTATTTCCAAATAAGATCATATTTACTGGTATGGGGATGAGATCTTCAGTGATATATTTTTGGAGGGACACAATTCAACTCATAATGCTTAGGAGAGACATTCATGTAACTTAAGTCATTCTGTTTTGAGGTCTCTTGTTTCAAAACTAGCCTATACCCAAACAGATATACTTTGCAACCAAAAGTTAGATGAATTCTAATTTAGATGTAGGCTAAAGAGCTCTTGTGGGGTCCTGATTTCCCATGCAAATAACTACCCCTAGATTTTTCCTGTCCATGATAACTGTGTTCTCTGATCTATTGACAAAGTAATTCCTCTTGGAAAATCCACTCTGCATCCTGTTTTTATTAATAAAATTTTATTGGAGTATAATCACATTCATTTATATACGCATCATTCATAGCTACTTTCACATTACAATGGCTAAATTGTGTAGTTGCAACAGAGACTGTAGAGCCCACAGAGCCTAACATATTTAGTATCTGACCCTTTGTGGAAAATGCTTGCCAGCCCCTTCTCTAGGACTTGAGAGGGATGAACAAGAGATTTGTCTTATTTTACTGTGTGTTCTCTGTACTATGAGAGTGTAGGAATCTTATTAAATCACAAATTAAAGAATAAACCAGATAGGAGAACATGAACTAGACCTTAAACTGAGCCTGTGAATTGCTGAAAACATATTTCTAGTTATAGGATACATTTATCTGTCATTGAGATCAATTATCTAAGGATAATACTAGAAAGGAAGAAAGCATACAATTTCCAAGTTTCCTTAAAAATAAGAAAGCAACAGTAAATTAAAACTCACTTGTAATAGGGAAAAAAATGGTTATTTCAAATCAAGAGAGTGAAATTCTAACAAGAACAATCATCAGTATAATTATATGGTATTTCTTACTTCCACTAGCATTATTAATGGGACTACAGTTTGACCTGACAATGAGAATAGCTTCCCTTGTGGCATTTTGGCAGTTCTATTTCTGTTCTTTGAGAAATAAGGAACAGACAAAGGATAAAAGTCCTTGCTTGAGCTGCTGAAACAATAACATAGTGTGAAGAATTTCCAGTTACTCAGGAGCTCAAAGGACCCCATTTTTATGGCTCCTTGAGAACTGGAAGCTTGACGGACACTCACAGAAAAGACCTTAGTTCCTTTAAAATCAGCAGTGATGAGGGCTACTATCACTGCACTTGGGGCCCTGTAGACAAATGAATATAGCAATGAAATTTCTTTGAGAAAGACAAAAGATAGCTCATGTGAAGCAATCACGAAAGACCACAGACTAGCAGTTAGTATGTCATGTTTGGGATGCATTGCAGAATTCATAGGGAACTTGCCAATCACAGGCTCAACTGGGTTACTGCAGAAACCAGAACTTTACTGCCATGTCCACACACCTCCTGAAGTTTCTGTTAAAAGGATACATTCTATTTTAGAATGTTTTGGTTATTTTTTAATGAATTTTTTTTAATATGCTGGGGAGAAAAGCAGAAAAGATGATCTAGTGGATACTGGCTCAAGAATAGGATTAGGGCACAAAGGATGGCACTACTTCCAGAATTTACTGAAACTGAAAAAAATGCTAGCAAATCCAAGTTCAAAGGCATGAGAGACATTTTAAAAGGGTAGACATTCTCCTACTCCTATAGTATTCTTGCCTGAAAGTAATTCCTCTTGGAAAATCCAGTCTACATCCTGTTTTTATTAATAAAATTTTATTGGAGTATAATCACATTCATTTATATATGCATCATTCATAGCTACTTTCTCATTACGATGGCTAAATTGTGTAGCTGCAATAGAGAAATTGTGATATCCCTTGATCCCTGAAATTGTGGTATGCCTTGATCTAACCCATAATGGACTATTTTCACTTTTAAAGAAACTTTTCTTTTAGTCATTGTCTTCCCAGTTCCTCCATTTCTTTCCTCTCCTTCTCCTCTTACTACTTATCTTTCATGAAAAAGGATTATGTTTGGTTACTTTCATCTGCATGGACATGTGATAAATGTTACTATATACCAGACATGTGAAGACATCAAAAAGTATAGCAAAGGCCTCATTAGATGTTTTTTTCTAAACTCTACAGTAAGGAAAATAAATTTTAAAAGGGAGTGGAATAATATTATGACAGATACCTGAAGACTAGTCAATAAGGCACTAAATACATTACTCAAAACAGTCATGGGCCAAATTTGGAAGTTCAGGGAGCCTCCTTACAAAGGCATACCAAACGTGTACTATACACACCTTAAGCATGCAAATAGAATCAATGAGAGAAGGGATGAAGGAGCCAAGCCAAAGGAATGAACAAACCTTGGAGTCAGGAAAGTTCAAGGGTTTTGAAGCATCAATAAGTGGAACATTTGGGAATAAGGAGTTTGATGGGGAAAACAAATTTGGGAAGAAAGGTAGAAACCAGACTATAAAAGAACCCAGACACTTATTTTCTGTAATGTAGCAAACAATATGATGTGCCTATGAAGTGCCCTCTCCAGTCAAAATGCTGAATAAGACACAGCCTTTATTCTTAAGCAAGCCTGGTGATAGAGGCAGGCAGAGAAACATAATTTCAATTCAAAATGGTAAGAATTAAGACAGAAACGTGCTCAGCCTAGGTATGGGAATACAGAGAGTAGATATTTTTAAAGAAAAGTTCCTGGAGGAAATGAAGCCTGGACAAGATCTCAAGTCTGCATATAAACCAGCCTGGTTTAGAAAATTGGAAATGGCCTCTTAGGCAGAAAGGCTAGGATGAAAAACAAAAAAATCAATGCGAAAGAGAACCACCAGCAATCTGGTACTACCAAGGCATAAACAGTGAAGTGGAAATGGGGTAATATCAGCATAGAGATTTCAGAAAGGGCCAGATCTTTGAGTCCTAAGGAGGTCTATAAACAATGGGGAGATACTAGATGTTTTAGTATGATAGTCATGTATCAGATCATTCTAACTATAGAGTGGATATTAATTTAGAGCCAGCAGGACTGCAAGCATATAGAAAAATCTGGAGGCTATGACACCATAGATGGGAAAAAAGAGAGAGAGTTGACCAGATTGGTGGTTTTAACTCTTGCAAATTTGGCAGGAGTGTAGATGTCATGTCTGATTGAGAGATTTATGGCACCATTAATAGGGAAAAAAGAGTTAAAGAGATTTTTTTTTATTATTTTAGAATATGGTGAAAAATTTAAGTTTTGACTCAGATACACTGAGTGTGTGGTTTTTATGAATATTTATGTTATAATTATTTATTCCCTTATTTGAATGTAAAATTGATCTGATATTTTGCATTACTGCAAGTTTAATGCTACAGGACATTCTGGTTGGAATCAAGGAATAGGCAGTTGGACATTCAGCTTGAGCATCCGGCTGACACTTATGATCATTGTAGTTCTTGGGTTTATACCCAGTGCAAACTACACAAATTTCTGAAGTATACAGAAAATAGGACTTTTAGAGTTCAGTACTCCTATACTGTGGTAGAAAAGACAATTTCAATGAAGCAAATGTATTAATATACTCAGCATTATAGTACAGTTTTGCTTAATAGTCTTGGTTTGGAAAATAACTGCAGAAATCAGAAATGTTGTCTACCAGTTTTGTCTTTTTATTTTCTTTTGCAAACTTTAGGTTTATCTCATATGTGGTAACTTCCAGCATTTCATTATTGTGAAAGCCACTTTCACATCCCTCCCTGATGAACCTTGATTACTACCACAAGAGCAACTACTTTCCTTTGGTCCTGAAAAATTTTTGAGACATTTGTGTGACATAGACTCTTTTCTGACTGTTAGAATATGATCTTCCAAATGATAGAGGATGGATCTTAATTATCTCTCTCCCCATTGCCAACAACAGTGAATCTGTAGTCGATAAATGCTTTTTGAATAAATTCATTAATTTATGAATTAATGATTATTAGTAGTATAATTGCTTAACAAAAAGATTTCTAGCTGCTTTGTTTAATGCCTTCTATATCTGGCATCTGATGACTTTTTTTGGGTCGTTCCTCAAACAACTGAAGTTAATCTCTCAAACCTCTTTATTTTACCTATTCTGATGAATACCTTCTCAAAATCGTATTATACACTATAGGTAAGAGAATGGGCTGGAATTAATTTAGTCATTTCATGATGACTCAGGTCCATTAAAATAAGCATTAATAATTGTACTTTACCATAAAACAATGCAGACCTTAGGGACCATTGAATTAGGCAGAACAGGTTGTGTCTAATATCTAATGGACCCAAAGTGCTGTATTTTTCTGACTAGTCTTCTGTTCTCTACTGCTTTGCTTCTGTCACCTGTCATTCTTAGTTGCTAGGGCAACCAGACAACCACCTTTGTTAAGACAGTAATCTTAATTTTAGATGTGTAACACCTGAATCAGTGCATTTGTTACCTGGATTCTCCCAGGTAATTGATTTTATAGAATACTGCCAGTTGGCATATTTCCCTTTCTTGGCACTCCAGGAAAATACCTAAAATGAGAAAAAACTTTTAAAATTATATTAAGATATCTAATTAATAGAAAATAGTACTAACTCACATATAAAATACTGTTGTAGTTTGAAATAGACACTGAGAATTTCTGCATGATTCTCTTCTCCCTCATAAACACTGACAATGCGTTCCTTTCCTGGGCTGATATAGAAGATACTGTGTGTGCCTGTGTGTGTGTATGTATGTGTGTACATGCATGCAAAAGTGTCCCTGCTTTGGAGTTTATCTTCTTTATCTGGACTCCACAATACCCTCTATTCCCATCAAATTTATATATAAGATATTTTCTTTAGGACAAACAGCTTAATATGTTTTGAGACACAGTACTCAGCATAGTCAACGATAATCTTTCAGCTCTGTTCAACTACACTTCCCCTTTCCACCTTAGCAGTCCCTTCCATCCACTTTGGCATTTCTGACATTTATAAGCCACTTGACCCATAACCTATACTCCATTACAAGTCTCTTTGACTGCTAATTTTGAGGCTGCCAATAATTTAGATGCTGCTAGATCCAACACTCTGGTTTCAGTCTCCATCTTATTTGACCTGTCCGCAGCATGTGGAAGAGTTCATTGCCCTTTTTTCTTTGAAACAAACTTCTTTTGGTTTCCAGGACCTTATCGTGTTTTGATTTTCTTCCTATCACATGGAGACTGCTCTCACTAGTTCTCCTATGTTTGTTCTACCTCCTCTCCTAGATTTTGAAATGTTGGAATATCTCAGCATTCTTGCATTGAACCTCTTTGTTTATATTGATCCTGTGGGTGATCTTATGCATCCTATAGATTTAAATATTGTTTATATGCTGATAACTATGAAATTTGTACCGCAAATTCCACTTCTAAAGCTGAACATCACCTGCGTATTTATACTGTCTGCTTGGATGCCTAAAAGGGACCCCTAAACTTAGTAGGGGTTGAAACAAATTCCTGATTTTCCCTCATAAAATGGCCTGTTTGTCTCATCTCAAGAAATAGCAACTCTATTCTTCTGGTTACTTTTCCTAAAATGTTGGGGAAAAAAATTTATAAGTCTCCTCTCACACTCCATAGCCTATTCTTCAGAAAATCTTGTGAGCACTACCTTAGAGATACATACAAAATCTGAGCAGACCCTCACTGTTCCCTCCCTGGTCAGAACTGCTGTGCCTCTTTCTTACACCACAGCAACAGCCTCTTAGCTCATCTCCAAGCTTCTGTCCATCACCTTTGGAAATCCAATGTCCTCCCAGAGACCATAATGATCTTAAAAAAAAATAAAACTTAGATCATGTCACATGCACCTCTTTTTTTCACTCTCCAGTGGTTTTTTGTTGAGTTGAAAATCAAAAACTCTTGGCATGGCCCCTGAAGTGCTGTGTCATCTGGACATTTGACTTTATTTCCCTACTTTTGATGAACATCTTTTAAACATTGTATGATACACTGTAGATAAGAGAATGGGCTTGCAATCTCATTTCCTACCAAGTGTCTATCTCCCAATGAGATGTAGCCACAGTGTTCTTCTTGCTGCTCCTCAGACATGCTCCTTAGCTTTTGTGTTTGTTGCTCTCTCTTCTACCCCACTGTTTGTTTCCTTATATGGCCTCGTCTCCCTTCCTCACAACCTTAAGCTCAAATCTCACCTTATAAAAGTATCCCTCCCTGATCATCCTTTTTAAAGAGCATCACATTCTTTTCTATTTTTCACCATCAGCCTTTTCCAAGTAGAAAGTAAGACCCTTGAGACCAGGAGCTTCAGTTGTTTTCTTTACTGTTACCTCCTTGGCACCTGGAATAGTACCGAACACTTAATGCACAGTACATACGTGTGGGATAAACGGATGGATGAATAATGACCTTTGCATCTCCCACTATTTTGCTAGCTTCTTCTTAGAGAAATGTTTTTCTCTAATCTACTCACAGACTCTTTTGGATTTGTACTATTTACCCTTTGCTGTTTACTTTAGTCAAACACATACACTAAATCAATTTGTTCTGTCCTGAGGATAATTCCATGCCTAACCCATAGTACAAGATTTTTTTGACAACCGCTTTCCTGATACTCAGGATCCTTTTATTGTTTTATTTAGGACTTGTGGTTTTGTTGAAGCTGATTGTGGTTATTTGAAGTCTGATTGCCAGTTAAGGTAGGAATTACTCTGTGGATTTTATTGTTTAAGATACTAGAAGTTTTAGCGTAAAGACATATTCAGGGAATTACGCTTACTGCATATTGGAAATTTATCTAGCTCCTTGGCATGGTTGCACCAAATAAAAGCAATTTAACTTTTCTTTTTTTTATGTTAAAAAATGTGTTTATATAACAGTAGTGAAGTGATACTGAAATATATTCAATGGAGATAAATGAAAGTGAATGTATATAGTCTAATGGATGAAAATATGTTTTTTCAAAGGTCCCATTGAAAAGATAAGGAATAGTGGAGAGCGGAAACTCGGAAACAGGAAAAATTAAAAGGAAAGTTGAAACAGACATTCATTTTTATGTTGATGAATAGTGAAAATTATATAAATGGAACTAAATAAAATAAATGCAATCAATACATATTACTATGATACCAGTTCTAATACATCATTAGTTATCATAGCAGTGATTCAATATATGAAAATCTCTTTATGGTGAAGGTTTTTGGAGAATCGCTTAACATCTACATTAAAGGTAATATAGACTTGAATATAATTTCTTTTCAGTAATAACAAGAATATAAAATAAATACATTTATAAGAGAATTTTATTAGAGGTCATGAGTATTGGTCTTTGTCTGAAACAATCTCAAAGATATTCTAAGGAAAATAAGATTTTATGAAATAGGTGAAACAAATACAGAAAATTCATGTAATTTAAATCAAAATCAATCACTATATTGAAAACTGAATTGGTTGAGAACACATTAAACATATAAGGAACTGGGCACTAATTAAACTTCCTAACCAAACAAACAAACAAACAAAAACCAAACAAACAAACAAACAAAAACAAACACACACACACCAAAAAAAAAAAAAAAAAAAAAAAACCCAAGGGAAAAAGAAACTCTACTGACTTTTTTCTTGTTTGTTTTGTTTTTATTTTAATAATGAAATAATTTATTGGCACATTTAGGTAAAGTGTCCAAGTTTGGATAGGATGGCTGAGACTGCTTGTTCTCTATTCATTACATCTTCTCCCATTCTTCCTTATTAACAGAAACTTGATTTTATTCAGGAGGCACTGTGTGTAAATTAATAAATCCACGCTTCCTGGCTTTCTTATTGTTAGGGTTGGTTAATACTGGACACAGACATGGAGGATTTGGGTAGTTAAAATTAATTGTTCTTTTAGAAGCCAAATTGGTTAAGAATAAATTGAACTTGTTAAAGAACTAGATTAGTTATCAGGCTTTGGCATCTAGTCAGCATAATGTATGGGTATGTAGAAAAATTGGGTTGGTATGTCTTCTATATCACATATAGTTGTGCCACTAACCTAAGGGTCATGCTATGATGAAGTTCATATCTTGTGTCCTTTTGAACTTACTTTTAAGTGTTTTGCATGATACTAAATATTGTTGGATTATTTTATTATTTCTGTGACTATGTACTATTCCATCTTATGGGTAATTCATAATTTATTTAGCTGTACCATATTGTTTGGCACTTCACCTGATGTTTACTATTATAAATAAAACTGTAACTGATGCTTCTTAATAAATCTAAACTTAAATTAACAAATCTACATATCACCAGCTTCTTAAGAGATTATGCAGTTTGGAATATTGTGTTAAAAGGTAAGAATGTTTTTAAGTACTTTGATTCTGCTTGCCAAATGTCCCTAAAAGGTAGTAACAATTTATCTTATCCCAGAAGCATTTAAGCATCTTGAACCACAATATTGCCAGCAATTAGTAACATTTTCATACATTATCAATTTGATAGTTTTAATATCTACCGCTAAGATTACTAGTGATGTTGTTTATATTTTTCAGGATTTTTCACATTTTTACATTTCTTTTTGAGAATATTTTTGCTACTGTCATTTTCCATTTTCCTAGTTGTTCGTGTTTTTACCTTACTGATTTCTATATTAAGTTTTTTAATCCTTTGTATGCATATATTCATTATAAATATTTTACAGTTAATTACACGCCTTTCTTACTGTTTATGGGTTCTTTTTAAGGGTCAGAAATAGCAAAAATTATTAGTCTTTTCATTTATGGGGCCTTTCATCATTTTGAGTTTATTCTTTTATCTTTTGAATGATTTCATTTAGCTATTTTGCTTTCTAAAATTTATTTAGGCTTAAGTGTTCAAAGGAGAATCTAAATTTATTTTCATTTCTAAATGACTAAATAATAATCTTATGATGGTTAATTTCCCTCCCTTTCTACTATGTGATGGCATCCTTATTTTACTTAAAATAATTTTCTATAGCAATGTCTAATTATAGGATATCTTTTCTTTTCCATTATCCATCTGTCAGTTTTTGTTCCAGTAACACATTTTTCTGATTATTGTAGCTTCCTAGTTTTAACATTTCCTAAAATAAGTCCTCTGTTATCAATATTATTTTTTCAAAATATTTTTACATGTTCTAAGACTGTTTTAGTTGTATCCCAGATTCATTTTGTAAACTTAAAAGTTATCAAAACTAGGCTTTTTATTGGAATGACCTATAAATCTATACATTAGTTTTGGGAGACAATAATTTTGTATGTATTCTGTCCTCACATATAGAATACTGACTGGTCTTTTTATCTATTCAGAACTTCTTTTATTTCTAAATCACTTAGGAGATTGTCACCCAAAGGGTGGTTGAAGAGATTATACTGAAGGGACTGTTTACACGGATATGGAAGGGATATACTTGATGATAGCAGCAGTAGGGAGTCATTATTACTCCTGAGCTTTAAGGAATAAAGAGAGGACACAGTTACTAAAGCCCTGTGAAACCTCTAACCCGAGAAGAGAGCTACCTGATGGAAGCCATGACTTTCAGTAGAGGAACACAATCACCACTGAACCCCAGGCCTGCAGAGAAAGAATAGGGGTAAGAAATACTTCCAGCCTCTTTACAACCATCATTCTACTTCTTCATTTTTTTTTTTTTTTTTTTTTTTAAAGAAATGGCAACTCTCTCATCCTAGCTGGAGTGCAGTCTCATAGCTCATTGCAGTCCCCAACTACTGGGCTCAAGCAATCCTCCTGCCTCAGCCTCCCAAGTCACTGGGATTATAGTCATGAGCCACTGCAGCCGGCCATCCTTCTATTTTTTTTTTTGTCAGAGACTCCCACTGGCTGAACCCTGAAGGTAAAAGAACCGTTTATAGTATAATCTACAGAAATTAATTTCCAGGAGCCAAATCAGGAAATAAAAGAATACAGAGCCACTTAGAGAGCACATAGGGCAATGTCTGTGTCCAGTTAAGTTTTTGGCTTCCTCCTTATAAATCATTTAATCTTATCTTTTAAAATCTAAATATGCACGGATGCTGGTTGCTGTATCAGTCAGCATCTCTGCCAGAATAATACGGCACACTCAGCTGGAATTTTTTAGCAGGTTTTTAAATGAAAGGACAGTTTATAGGCGTGTGGGTATAACATGTTTGTTAACAAGGGGAAAACGCGGTGTGTAGAGGTATCCAGGGAATAGCAAGAGGGGGGAGTTGTTATCTCCCTTAGGCCTGAAGGAGAAAGGAGAGAAACAGTGTGTACGGTGTGTTTGCAAGCTTGAGTATTTTCAATGGATAATAGAAATGATATTGTGAAGATCATTTATGAATTGAGATGTCAGAAATGATCATTTTAAGATTAACATTTTCAACTGTTTTTTTCAACATCCAAGTACATTTTCTATAAATAATTTAAAGAGATTCTTTCCAAGTGATTCACATAAAATGTAATATAATGGCAGTGTCTACAAAAGGAATACCGTGTAGTTTATTTATGATTGCTGGAAGGAAAATGGTGAACGATTTTCCAAACATCTAAATCTTTTAAAGTATATTTTGGCAGAAATTTCTAAGTGTCCCCAAGGCTTTTGCTGTTTCTCTTTTGAATTTAGAAATAGAATCCCACTGATTTTTAGCAAGGTATCCTCCAACTAGGGACTAGGTTTCCTTCTCTTCCTTTGTAACTAGTTGTAACCATGTGATTAAGTTCTTGCCTGGAAAGAGCAACTTCTGGGTCAACTTCTTATAAAATGATGAAGTGTGAATTCCCCTTTTTCCCTTTCCCATGTCCTGCAGACTGGATTGTGAGTGTGTTACTGGTCAGCTGGCTTTGGCCATGCATACAAGGGCACTGCCTAGGGGATGGGGCAGCCTCAGAAAAAAAGATGTGTGAGTCCAGGTCCTCCTAAAACTGGACACCAATTCAGTGTAGACATGCAAGAGATTCATTGGGGGAAATACTTCTGAAAGGTAAAGGTGTGGCAATAGGAGTTGGTAAGGGGAGTCTTTAGAGAGTAATGCAATTCTGTCACCTGTTGAAGGAGAGAGAGAGAGCAGGAAGGAGGGTTGGGCAGGAAGAGTGAGACTGTCATCTGACATATGGCAGCACATTATTGGAAAGCTTCAGAGAGGATGACAGGGATTCCTCTTGCTAATGCTACCTGTTAGGCAGAACTTGTTCTGTAGAAAGAGTTTATATTAGTACCTCGGATGTACACAGTCATTGACTGGTAGCATCCTAGCATAGTATGGTCTCATGGTGGTGTAGCCAGAGGGGTGACAGCTGGAGCTGTTGGTCAGCTATGCTTACTGCTGCAGGATATATCTGAGCATGCAATTTCATGGCCATTATAAGGAGAATTTTGGATCCCTGCTAACTGAGGGAGCAGAGCCACCTTCTAATCCTGAACCTTGTCCCTCCTTAACTCTTTTATTCAAGGAAATAAACGATTTTTTTAAAGCCAGTGTATTTTAGGGACTCTATATGACACCAACTTCTTCTGTCCCCTCAAATATGCATCTACCATGTTTAATTTGTGAAACATAAAAGAATTCTTTGCCCTCATATTTCTTAAATTGTATATATCAACTTTGTTGTTTACTCAAAAGTGTGCTCTTTTTCCAATTTTCCAATTTTGCTAATGTCTAATATTATCACATGAAAATGTTCATTTAAGTGCTTTCTTGATTCATCATAATAGTTTTATAGCAGACGTGTGTTTGTTGCCTACCCACCATTAAGTCTTTCTTTATCAACAAATAACACTTGGGTTTTCCTTTGGGTGACAATGGAAATTTATTGATCGAAGCTAGAGCTTTCCAATAGAAATATAGATACAATTAAATAATTGTAAATGCTCATATAATCATATTTTAAAAGTAAAAAACAGATTAAATTAAATGTATGTTTTATTCTGTCGAATAAATCTAAACTATTATCATTTCAACTTGTGATCGATATAAAAATATTTATGAAATATTTTACATTTTTTGGGTACTAAGTCTTCAAAATCTGGTGTGTATTTTACACTCACAGCATACCTCAATTTTGATGCTAAATTTTCATGTGAAATACTTTATCTGTGTTTAGCGTTGATGAAGTTTAAAATTAAATATAAATTCACATACTCAAGTTGTTCCGAATATACTTAAAATATACCGAGTTTAATGTCAGTTTTTAAATTAAAATGAAAATTCATTAAAACTAAATAAAATGAAAAAAATCTCAAGTCTTCAGTTACACATGCTTAACAGCCACAAGTGGTCAGTGGCTTTCATACTGTACAGCAATGATACACTAAGCAAATCAGGGTAATCACTTCTTTGCTTCGGTGGTTGTTTTGAGGCAGACACCCAGGCTTAAGATAATCAGTGTGTGGAGCTCCCCTTGCCTTAGCATTGTTTTATAATTGTCCCTCAAAGTTGAATGCAGGGTGTTTGTTCTATAGTTGAGGGTATGATACCATCCCTGCTGCAACTACTCAATTCTGCCTGCCATTCTAGCATGGAAACAGTCACAGATGGTACATATGTAAGGGAGGATGGCTGCGTTCCAATACTACTTCTTATGGGTATTATAAATTTGAATTTCATATAATTTTCAGATGCCACAAAATATTATTCTCGTGATTTTCCCCCCACCCATTTAAAAATTTAATAACCATTCTTAGCTCATGGGCCACGAGGAAACAGATAGTAAGTCAGCCTTGGCCTGCAGGTCTGGTTTGCAGAACCCGTCCATTGCCTTAGATATGAACAAGGAAGCAATAGGTCTTGCAAGCATGAGATGAGACATCATAAAGATGAAGCGAACAGTCAGAAATGGGCCAAGCTGAGAGACTTGCAGCCAAAGGGACTTAGCGCCTTAATTGAACCATGCCTGAAGACCTTTATTTACTATTCTTCTGAGATACATTCGTCAATACACACTCCTTATTGTTTAAGCCAGTTCAATTTAGATTTTCTGTTACTTGTAATAGAAATAGTCCATCTTTATGCAAAACAACATCCTGTTTTACTTTCTTTTTTATTTATTTATTTATTTATTTTTTCTTTTTTTCTGGTAGCAGTACAAGGGAATACTTTCTTGTTAAGTTCTGAAACAGGACTGCTTATTGTACTTAATGAACTTAATATTACTTACTGTACTTAATATTTTTAAAGTGCTATGGTGCCTCCAAATCACTCAATGATGTGGCAGCATATCCATGTACATAATATGTATGGTGTGTATGCCATATACCATTCACTCTGCTGAGAGTGAAGACAATTGAAGTAATGATGAATTTAACCATTGGCTGACTCTTCTTAAAATTTTTAAGTTTTAATAACATATCCAAAGTTAAACTATATTTAGTTAAAAGTAATTTAAAAAATTTACCAATAAATAAATTCAGACTCAAGAGGTAGGCTAAGTGGCTAAGATGATATTGCTTTATTAATGGTTGATTTGGGTTTTGAATCCCACCTGCCTGGCACTGAAGCCTGGGCTCTTTTTAATATATTATGCTGCTACAACACATGAGAGTAAGTTCTGAGATGGATCTGAGATTTTATTTTTAATTTGGTAATTTACCACAGTAACACAAAAAAGATGAATTACTGGATTCAAATTCAAGATAGAGAAGAATAAATTCTATATCAAACCAAGCTGATGAATTTTTGAGGAAAGAATTATGGGTGGAAAGTTCAAAAGGTCAGAAAAAAATTGAAAAATTTTCAAGGTATTAATATGTGTTAAATATTTACTAGAATAATGATAACTTTATCCCTTGCCAATGCTTATGAAAATTAAAGCAGTATATTAATTTCTAAAGTTTTATATCAAATTTAAAATGGGTTGAATGAGTCAAAATGATCTAATCAACGTTTGCATAAATTTCACTCTATAAATTCTTGATTAAAGCTATAAGAATTTTTTTCCCTTTAAGATTTATTTAGTTGGGCAATGTTGCTGCTTTTTTTGCTGATTTAAAACAAAATGACTTCTACTCTCATGATATATTTCATAGGATTGAATATTTTTGTTTTCATTTGAACACTAGCCTTAGAATGAATATTCCAAATCATACAAACTGCAATGGTAATACTAATATATCTCCTTCTTTTCTCATTTGAAATAAAATGTTTATAGTTATATAACAAAATATTGTATGTACTACCTAAATTTTCGTAGACAGCAGCACTGAAACTAAGACAACATCTATATTCTTGATAGTAGAATTCATCATCTAATTTAGTTGTTATATTATATCTAGTTACATATTCATTGATTCTTTAACCATAATCCTAGGAAGAGCAACTGTGAATCTGTTAGATTGCTAAGCTTAAGAAAGATTTTTTTTTTTTTTTGGTAGAGGTGGGGGTCTCCTATCTTACCCAGGCTGGTCTCAAACTCCTGACCACAATCCTCCTGCCTTGGCCTCCCAGAGTGCTGGGATTATAGGCATGAACCACTGCACCTAGTCTTAAGGAAGATTTTATATATGTCAGAATGATTTTTAATTTAGGTAATATCCACCATGTAGATCTGCTCAATAGTCCCACCAGTTTATATACAGAGAGTTAATTTCAATTGAAACCACTTGTTTATTTCATATTTTATAGCCAATTAACAGATTGAATTTCTCAATTTTCAACTAATTCTAAATTGCCACATTTCAAGTTATAGCCCAGTACTGATTTCTGTACTGCATCAGTCTACAGTGTGTAGCAGGATACTATAGTCCAGAATTTTAGGCATGAATCCAAGCCAGTCAGATACCACTTTATGTTTTTCAACAATATAAGAGTATGTTTTAAATGGCCTTCTATTTACAAGTTTTACTTCTTTACTAGAATGAAAGAATCAAAATTTCTATTTACAAGTTTTATGTCTTTACTAGAATGAAAGAATCAAAATAATCCCATGAATACTGAGACCACTTAAACCATTAAAATAAAATTTGTATCTTGGAGGGAATTACTCTCATTCATTGTTCATTTGCTCCATAGTCAATGAAGGATCTAAATAGCACTGTTAAATTAAATTTTTATTTAGTGCTGATGAAATATTTATTTATTAAAAATGTAGTCATCTGCAATCAAATTTTTACTTCAGTCTCTATATTTGGAATCTGCTGATAGTTACTGGAAGCTGTTTGGGGATTGGAACACTCAGCACTATTGTATTGTGATCAATAATTAAATTTAGTGCTGACATGCATCTAGTTTATGCAGCCGTCTCTGACAATCCCATCTTGCAAAATTAATCCTTTCCAATTTATTTAATAGAGGACATGAACAATAAAATAATTCAGATGAGTACCAATGCAGGATTATTTCTGGTCAATATTACTTTATTATAAATTGGGTCCACATACTCATTAGTAAATTAACTGTCAAATCTGAAAACAGCCTTTTTTTGTTTAAAGGTAATTATTGGTACTGAAGACAAGAAGGCACTTAACCTTGCTGTACGGTTGTCCTTACCACAGTGTTTTTTATTCCAGGCTATAACTAACCCATCAAAGCTGCAGAGGGAAAATAATTAGTGATATTAAATGGATAAATTTTAACTATTACAAAGCCATAACTGTGAAGATGCAGAGAGTATAACTGAATAATGGTAGAGTTTTATAATTAAATTTTAAGTCTGGGTTCCTTTTGGAGATATTTTAGCTTTTTCCAGCTGAAAAAAATCTACTAGAAAGAAAAGAAACACTGATATATAAAGACTTCTATTTGAGAAACAGGTTAAAAGTGGCAGAGTTTTTTTAATAGAAAATATTATCAAAAATCGCTTCCAGTTTTCAGTGAGACTTGACAATTTGGAAGTTCTTTTAAAAAGCTGCCTTTAGAAAAATAAAGTCTTTCTCATATGATAAGATGTTTTGTTACAGTTTTCTATTTTTTTCACTGTATTAGTTAACCAGTTCAGTGACTGCTTGTAGCCACTAAATTATTTTAAAGAAGTACTTTACACAGATGCATTTAACCGTTTATTTTTTCTTTGCTTTATTATTTGCATAGAAATTTAAAAGGATCTTAAATAGACATCATCCTATTATATCAATGCAAGGAAGTATAATTAAAGTAATTATACTTTAAATATTAATCTTCAAAATAGACTTACAAATGCAAAGCATATTTCATCTGCAGAACAACTGGAATGGACATCCTGCTGTATTTTACATTTTTCTATATTAGACAAGTGAGAGGTATTATTTTTCAATGTTTGTACCAAATACAAATTTGATGGAAAAGTGCTGAGTCTTATTGTATTGATCACTACAACACCTATCAAAGAATTGAAACAGAGTGAAGTGGCATATATTCATTCTATTGACGTTGCATGCTAGCAATAGTCTGCACCTAAAGATGTCCCCAAATAAAATTTGTTAACTGTTTTATCTATTCATTAAATTGTTCAGAATTCACAAAGACACCAACACACTATTTGTATCTTTAAAATATACTACGCCTACATTTTAATCACTGAGCTTGTATTCAGACTAGAGAGACCATGAACTAGATGATAAATAATGAAAACTCAGCTTGTTAATAATACACTATTGACTGAAATAAAATGACTCTAGTTTATTCAGCTCACCCATACATTCTCAGAAATAAGATGAAAAAAATATATACTGCCAGAGAAACGTCTTCACAGTTGTCAAAATTATTTTCATAACTGAAGGATGGTTTGAAATATTTTCATAACTTTACTACTAAAAGTAGGGGCTACATAGGTAAGGTCTTTGAGATCTCGATCATTATTTTATCACAGTGGCCTGTGCAAAGCATTGCTGAGAGATTGAGGGACTGGAAAATTTTGTTACATTATTTTTTGCTGAAAATTTTTGTTACTCTTACATAATTGGTAATGCACATTTAGGGTCCTTTTTCCAGGCTCATACTCCTTGTCATTGTGGTGTGGTGGCTAGAAAAGCAGAGGTAGAGCCAAGGTGCACACTCACACTTTGAAAAGTCATGCAGAACGTGGCTCTTTGTACTATTACATGTTCTTTACCTTCTCTTTAGTTCTGTGTGTTGACTATGCACCAGCTTACACTAACCTTCCCTGTGTCTGACTTTTGTTTTCACTATGATTTCTGACACTGTTTCAGCTCAATCTCTTATGACAATGAGAAAAAAGTCATCTGCTTACCAGGCTTAAGATAACTGGATAATTGTCACTATTTATTTGTGACGTTTACTCAATCACCATTAGCACTATAAGCACTGTGATATTTATTAAATAGTCTCTTGCTAATGACAATCTTAAAGTAGTCCTCAAAATCAGTGAAATACAGCGTTAGACCTCTAAGAATTGCTGCTTAAAAGACTGATGTGTATGAATGGCATAAAAGACTTATACCACTGCAATTTGCTGAGAGTAGGTTTAAGAGGAAGACTTGTAATACAGATTTTATGCTATCTTCATTATTTGGTATTAACAAGCTTTATGTTGTGAGATAGGAAAGGGAGAATTGGAAGAGTCTGCTTCTTCCGTTTAGTCAAGGAGGATTTTTCTGGGGAGGGTGATGGACAGCTGTGTTTAAGGCATTGGCTCTGCCACGCCTGGAGCTGCAGGTCTCTCTGGTTGTATGAGAGAAGGGGAGTGGTGCTTGCCTGGTAAGCCGTGTTTATGCCCTTCCTCTTTGGCTGGGTTTTCACCTGTAGCATTCAGGGTAATGAGAATCAACTTGTGTGTAAACAGATTAGGAAGATCAAGCATTTTTAGGGTCAGGTTTGTTAATGTTACAAAACCAAAGCTAAATCCAGGCAAAGGAACAATGTGGTTTTGTCAATTTGGGGTGGTATTTATCAAGCCATGCAATTAGAGTGTGAATGCTGAGTAGAAACATCAAACGGCGGTAGAGATGGATCGTGTCATTTTCCCTTATTTGAAACTCTCCAATTACTCCCAAAAGGCAAAGGCCCTACAAGAAGGACTGTTTCTCAGTCTCATTCTGGACCTTTCTCTCTCCACCATTACCTCCTAAATTCTCCCTCCTCTCACTCACTCTGCCAACAGTACTTGACTCCCTCCCTCTCCCCGTGTCCTGCCAGGATTGCTCCTACCTCAGGACCCTGTACAGATAGGATTACTCCTTCACTTTCTATGTCTTTGCTTTGATCAACCCTGCCCTGTTCTATTTTTTTTCTCCATAGCACTTTTCATGTAAAATATAAAATTTTAGATTCAATATAATAGATGTAATTTACATACTTATATAACATGCAAGCTCCATGAGATCTGGGATCTCTCTAGAGGTGTGCTGGTAAATGTATAATGATCAGATCTCTGGAGGAAGAAGGGCCTCATTGATAGTATAGACCAGCTTCTGTGATGTAAGTGCACCCATTATGCCCATTTCAAACTACCAAGTTTTCATAGTCAGATTGCAAAATTCCTGAAAATATAAAAATAAACTCTCACAAGCTGCAAGCTGCCTTAAGTATACTACTGGAATTTTATCTGTTTGTTGTTGGATTTATCACTGGTAACAGAACAGTGCCTACCACTTAATATGCATTCAAAAATATTTGTTAAATGACTGAAAAGATCCTAGGAGGTGATCTAAAAGCAATCAGTCTGAAACATAAATCTCATCGTGATAGTTCTCTGCTTAAAATCCTTTAGAGTGTAAGAGGCACGATCCTTAGCAAATTGTATAGAGCCCACCAAGGTTTGAGCTCTGCCTACTTCTGAAACCCAAATTTTTATCTCCAGACTCTACATTATATTTGATGATATGGCTAAAGAAAAAAAACATGGCCATTCCCTGTCCATTCCACCTGGCTTCATTCCTCTGCAGTTTTGCCCACGCTTCTCCCAAAGCCTGAAATATATCCCCCATATGATCTGCCTAGTAAACAACTCAAATTCTTGCAAAGGTTATGTATGAGAATCACATTCTCAATAAACCTTTCTCAGAGTACTTTTCCTACTCTATTCAATGTGCATAGACAGTCTAACACTTCCTCATCACTATTACACTCATTCTTTATATATACTTCCCCCAAGTTCTCAATCATTCCATTAACTCTCTTTTGCACAGATATTTTTTCTTTGTTGTCTGATATGTTTTTATTTTTCAATTTTTCACTTGGAAATGTTCAAATTACAAAAGCAACACACAGTCTTTTTAAAAAGTGTACAACAAGAGAGACATATATAAATTAAAAAGTAGACATTTCCCTTAACTCCTGTATATATCTACACCCAGAGTTAATGACTACCAAACAATTTGGTATTTGGATTATGTCTTGAATAATCTAGAAATGATATTTCATTGTAATTCTATAAATATGAATATATGTCTATTATTAGTTTGTGACCATCTTCAGAATAGGCTGTTTTTAAAGCCCCTAACACGGTGCTTGGCACATGGAAAGTCAAAATAAATGATTGGTAATGAGACCAGAGCAATCACGTTTGTTTCAGACTGCTGCTGCAGCAAAAAGAGTCAGACTGTTGATGTGTGGAGGTTATTCTGCCACTATTGCAGAATGACCTTCAGTAGCCAGTCTTCATTTTCTTCCAGACCATAAAAGATACTGCTATAATAATACCGGCTTTTAACTGTCTTTTAGGCTCTCATTAGAGGGGATCTTGTCGGAGAACAGTTTTTAAGTGTTGCTGATGAAGTGGGTTCAGAACCCAGATGCGAAGTCTATAATGCATTGAATGCATGTGATCTCACACTTGCTAAAATGTTTATGGAGGGTTGCTGGATGGAGGTACCTCATTACACAGAAGCTCTGTGTATCACAATTACTGGCTGCATAACATATAAATGAGATAAGTAATTAGATACATAATCTGAAGACTCAATTTACAGAATTTAATGTCTGCGAACAGAAAAGGGAAGCTAAACTTGGAGCAGAATAGCTGGATTTGAACTGTTATAATCCTTAGTAGGCATATGAACCTGGACAAGTCCTTCATCTCTCTGAGCTACAGATTCTTGGCTCTGGAAAGATAATGATGATATCTACTTTGAAGTATGAATAAAAATATTATTCCTTTAGGGTTTTTAAAAACATTTGTGTAGCACTTTCTATGTGCCAGACACTATCCTATGCATTTTCTAAACATTAACTCATTAAATCTTTTTGTATAGTCATCATCAGAATCAATTTACAGATGAGGAGACCAAAACATATGAAATAACGTCCCAGGACCACACAGTGTTTAAGCCACAAAACCAGCTTTCAAACCTAGGCTGTTTGTGTTCTGAACCACACTGAGATTGTATGTTGAAAGCTTTTTATAAAATGTTAAAAGCTTTGAAAATGAAAAGTATAATTATTACAAAATAATTTTTTAGTATCGGTGTTTGGTTCCTTCCCTTTTTTTCTCCCTGCTAATAAGCTATAGGGCCAAACATGAAAATAACCCCAGCTACTATGATTTAATATTTTGTGACAATATTGTTGTTATTACAAATAATAAAATGTTATGTGAAAAGCAGAATTTATCTTTGCCCAGAAGTAAAGGGCAGAGGGTAAGTAGGGGTCAGTGTGGAGAAAAGTCCAAGCTGATTCATAAACTTTAATAATATTATGCTCTCAAGCTCTTGGACCAAGCCTGGGTTTGGGAATTGTTTGATAGTTACTAAAGTTGTTCGTTTTCCAAATTTCATTTGTATGTGAACGAAAATGAAACACACAGGCTGCAAATTTAGCCTGTGTCACAGCTTGCCTCTGCTTCCCTGAGCATCTTGTATTTGGGAACTTAAAGGTCTTGGGAGTTAATGAAGAAGTTTTGCTGATATTTAAGACCTAGAAATAGTCTTATTTAATGATTTAACATGCTCTGACGGGAAGACTTTATCCAATAGGTAGCAATCAGGCAAGTCAATAGATAACAAATTTCAGGAAGGTCTTTTAAGAATGTCTAAGTGAATATTAAGATGGTGAAAGTATTTCAGTACTAACAATTAAAAAGTAAAGTTTTGAGACTAAAATAATCCAAATTAGATTTATAGGATTCTGGACTCATATGATACTGAAGAGATATTAAGATTCTGATAAAAACAAAAACAAAATTTAATACATTTTCATGATTAAAAAGAATGCTGACTATAATAAAAAAGGGGGGCACTGGAAACAAAAAGTATAATGCAATTGTATAAAATCTGGGTACTTTATCACCTGAGGTACTATTTGCAATTGCTGTTGCTGTACCCCACAAAAGATATAAAAGAATCCTATGAGGTGCAGGGCTGTAGCCAGAGCCATCAGTGGAAGTAAAGTCATGGAGGATATTGCTTATGAAACCACCGAAAGCAGATTAGTATAAACTATTGCAAAGATAAAGGCTAAAAAAGGATTAAAATCTACAACACCATTTATGGGAGGGGAAAGGAGAGGAGTGTATACCTTGAAGCTTAAGATAAATAAATTTAGAAAATGTTTATGAGGAATGGACTGGGAAAAATAATTAAGGAATTTATCATCTTGGTGCTGAAAATTCAAAACAGGTTTAGATTACTCCTTAAATGTGAGACTTAAATTGGCTTGCTGCAAGAAATGAAAGTATAGAAAGGGGGTATTTTACATTTTGAAGAAAACAGCCATATGATGGCTCTCAGTTTCTCTGTAGTAAAAATAGCCATGAGTCTAACTCAATGAGGACAGGCTGAAATTCTTTCATTATACTAAGTTATTAATATATTTTTGTTTTTATCTTTTAGTGCATATGTTCTTGATTAGATTCCAGTACTATTTTTGTTTCATAATTGGTCTGAACTAAATTTTTATGGCTAGGAAAGATTTGGGAGGTTAAATTAAAAAAATATATTGACAGTTGGTACTATGAGGTAGTAAGAATGCTCCTGAATTCTGAGATGAGGAAGGTTTGATGATCAGAAGTTAAAACAGAAAGCATAAGATTGAGAACAATGATTTATTAGGGAGAGAAACTGCAATGGCTTTGGAGTCATAGAGACTTACAGTTTTATTTTGACATGTGTTTGTTACATGTATGAACTTGGGCAAATTACATTAAAATTCTTGAGGCTCTATTTTCTGATCAATGAAATAAAGTGATTATTAGGATTAAATGAGAGAATTTATATAAAATACCTAGCCCAGTGTCTGATGCAAATATTGGCTAATAATCATATTAATGACATTAAGCATAAAAATAATACCCAAGAGGTAAGCAGCTGAGAGAACTCATGAATACTGTGAGTACATGAGTACGTTCATAAGTTTTGTAGAGATTGTCTAAATTAATTATACCATTTTATAGTTGAGAAATATGGAATCCCAAGAAATCGAGAACTTTGTCACCTTTTATGAGGCATCACAGTTCATTCAATGGCAGTGGTGAAGGAGGGCACCTGGAGAAGAATGAAGGTTTCCTAAAATGTTCTCTGAACACAGCCTGCAGATGCATTTCAGACACAGAAATATAATTTGACAAAGAGAGCAGATCTGGTGTGCTTTCACTGCTATCAGCTGTTGTTTCTTGATCAGGTAGCATATTGCAGATGCTCTTTGCTCATGATCTCTTTTAGGCATGGTTCTTACCTTCCCCATTTTACAGATAAGGGAACTGAGAGGTTTAGTGACTTGCTCAGGTCCTACATTTGGCAAGTAGAACAGGGATTTGAGTCTAAATCTGATTGACTCAGATCACGCTTTTCACCACTGTTCTCCACTACTAGAAACAAACAAAAAAAAGATAATCTTGGGAAAATGTCATTTTATCAGGGCTATTTATACAGCTAACACTTAGAGACAGGTCAAAATAGCTGATGCAGACATTTTCTTCCAGACAGGATGCTTGATTTCCATTTTATTGCAATGTAATGAAAGTATCCAAGTAGGGCCCAGTACATTATTGCCATCTGCCTCTTTCCCTCTCTATCAAGAGTTGGTAATTATACTTCAGCAAGATGTTTAGAAACTTAATTAATATTATTGGTTAGAGATCTTTAGATTAATGACCCAATTTTGCTCATAATAAACACATCTGGACCTGTTTCACTGCTTCCCACAATTCTTAAAAGAAGAAATTTTTTTCATAATAATCTCAATTTGTTTTTAGTTATCATAATTAAATATTTGTTTTTCTCCTTGCTATGTGTTAACATCTGGGCTAGGTAGTGGTGGCTCTAACACATAATTTCTATCTTCAAAGAGTTTATAATATATTTGAGGAGCTGGGTCCTTTCATTGTATATTAAATAACAATTGACAACATTCAGATAATTGCAGTCATAAATGAAATGTGAGTTGTTAAGGAGCAACAAACACAACATCTGCCTTTGCTGAGGAAACAAATATTCCAATTTACAGAATTATCAGAGACAAATTGAGATTATTGCAGAATGAGAGTGCAACATGTTGTACTTATTAAAGAGGAGAATATCATTTAATTTTTGATTGCTTTATTTCACTAAAACTATTCAATATATTTGGACAAAAGTCACCAGTCTAAAAAACCTCATCAAGGCAAGACCATTTACTGTAAAATGGGTAATACATCAATAAATGAGATTTTTATGTTTGGCAGTGGGGTGGTGGAAAGCAATTGAGAACAGGAGGGAATGATTCTCAATTCTCTGTGTGATGTTCATAAACAACAATTTTGGCTTTCTAGGTTAGAAACTTGAAATAAAGAGAGAGTATCAACAGGAGAAAGGAGTACTGTATATAACCACTGCAAATATTTAGCAGATCCTGAGAATGTGTAGTCTCAAATATTTGTTTTCCAAAATTTTAAAATAAATTCTCTGTTAAGGGTGACTACAAACTAGTTAGTAGGTTTTGCACTATTATGCTAATTTGGGATCCTATTTACAACAGAAAAACCTTGAAAATAATTCGTTCAATTAACCCAATTCTGATATATGCGGGACAAAATAGCAACCTAGATTATACATTTAATTCTGCAATCTTAAAGGTGGCATTTAGGCCTTATACTAAGACCTTCATTTATTGCCATTGTCTTCTCACTAATTCAAAGAAGTAACATAATTTGAAGATCATGATCTCTTGTGCATTGCTGCCAAATTACATCTCTTAGTTGGCAACCATTGTACTTATCGTCTCCAACATGAAAATGTACTATTAATTAGATCATTGAATCAACTTCCCTGTTGAAACAGAAAATGATCCACAGGGAATACAAAGAAAACTAACCTGTCAGTGGGCATATTTAGTATGGGAATCCATTTCCGAGGGAGACTATGGGCCAACACCACCCTAGCTGCCCTTTTCTGGAATCCCTTAGAAACAGAAGGGCTGCCATTGTTCTTAAAAGGTCTAGGTGCACTCATGCTTGAAGGGAGCAGGAGAGACTCTTGCATCTTTATGATTTTGTAAAATACTCCATCACGCCACGTAGCACATTATATCATCATTCTTGTTTGCTTGTCTCCCCAGCTAGGGATGTGTGTTCCAAGAAGGCAAGGGCAGAATCTTACTCATCTCTGTATTTTAGCACTTGATGCAATTTCTGGACTTAATAAACATTTATAATTAATGCTTGATTTTCTTAAATCTTTTGCAATCTTTAGTTTTTTTTCCTCCAAATAAACCATTGCTTAGCAATGTTCATTTTTCTGATTCTTAGACTGTGTAATTTTCCAGTGCTATATACATTTTAAAATTTTTATAATTTTAATATATAAAAAATATTTAAAATATTGTAGAATTTTTTACAATATCTATTCTACAATATATATTCTATAATATGTAGATGTGAATGATTATATTCCTTAAGAATAATCCTCAATACAAAAAATTTATCCAAAAGCTATATTCTTTAATTTCATCTGTAACAGCAAAATCAAGATATGATGAAATCATCAAAGGCAACCTCTCATCAACCATGGAGTTTGCCAAGTACACCTCTCCTAATTTTACACATAAGACATTCCTGTTGTTATAGAAAAAAAAAAAAAAATGAGAGTCCTCTGGACCTTATAGGAAGGGTTAAAACGCAGTCATTAAAATTTGAAAATAAGAGCAATGGCTAAATTCCAAGCCAATAAAAAAGTTACATGCTCTGCATGATTTTTAATGGCTACATAGTAACAAGGAGGCTATTCAATTAGAGTAATTTTTAATACATTTGGGATCCAATCTCTTTTGGTTCTTTTATTATTGTCATGGGCTAAAACTATCAATTTAGCCTAGTATGTTTTTTCATTTCCAAATTTTGAATTTATTTTTCTTTTCAAAATGTCAAATAAATACTGAGTATTTTTAACTGTCCTGTGGAGATCTATTGACTCTGTTTCTTGATTGTCATAGAATTCTTGATCTAGAAAATATTTCAAATTATCAGCTAGTTGAGTCTACTATTTTCAGGTAAATTGTAATCATGTCCGTTTCACAGATGCACCACTAAACCCAAAGAGGTAACAGAGCTAGGAAAGGAATCCAAATTAGATCTGATGGGCAACTTTCTCTCATGCTGCTTTTTACATTTGACAGCTCATGTTCAGTAAAATTCATCTCTTTATTACCAAAACCATACCTTCCTCGCTAGCCTCAAATACTCTTTTTTTTCTATATGTTCAAACACCTGTGGTATTTGGTCTCATGCTCTTTCTATCTAGTGGCTCTTCAATCTTTTAGGTCTTCAGTCAACCTTTTGATTAAACCAAAGGACAGAAGAGAGAGAAAGGATTTTACATCTAACAATTTATATTCCATTATCAAAGAGTCAGAAACATCTCAGTTCAAGGTCCTAGATATTTTAAATTCTTGTTTTTTAATACCTTATGTAACAGCTTTCAAATGAAAGATTACTAATACTGGTGATAATTCAAATGTTAACCATCAATTCCTTACATATATGCTAAATCACTTCCAACATGGGAGAGAAAATTTAAAGAAGTGAAAGCACCTCATAAATTCTTTTGAAAGTTTTGTGAGACTTTTGACATTAACTGAAACAAAAAGAAAAAAATGAGGCCACTTCAGAGCGACATTAAAATATTTATCTATTAGATAGATAATATAGACAACAAAATCTTCACGGTCTACGTATATTGGTTATGGGGCTGTCCAGATCATGACATTAAAATCTTCTTTTAGATTTTTCCTAAATTAGTTCTTACATAAGTACACTCTAATTCCAATAAAGGTTTACTGCTATTCTCTTGGTTTCCTGCATCTCTCATTTTATATTACTGATATATAAGACCTTGGTATATATTATGGTGGTTGAATACCTTAATGAACTATGTCTTCCACTTTTATGTCCTCCAGTACCAGTTATGATGCCTTGAATACTTAAAGAGGCTTAAAAATGGTTGTAGAAGAAGATAATTACACAATTTAAATGATTTGGTAGATTGCTAGGATTACCCAAAACCAAATACAGTAGATACAGTGAAAAATGACACAGTAAGCATACTTATTTGCTATTGAACATCAGCTATTCTAAATTCATTTCTGTATGGTTAGTTTACTGGAAAACTAAATATTGGTTGTTTATTACCTTACTCTATAAAATCATTTTCACTTAGTCATAGTTTAATGTTTTCTTTTGCCTTTCATTAGGTCCTGAATAAGAAGGAACCAGATAAAACATTTTCTACATTTGTCATAAATCTTTCATTTGAATGCCATTACATAGGGTATTAAAATAATAGATATTTAAAATGTCCATGTCAATTGTCAATGTCACCCTATAAGTTCTCATATAAGATTTTTTTTTAGAACTTTATGCTGGAAAAATATTCCTGTTTTAAAAATCTAACATAGTTCCATAATATATGGAATCAATATACTTCCCTTTTTGTCCTTGCTTCCAGAGAGCTCAGAGTTAGAGTTTCTCCAAATTACATTGTTAATATGCTCCTGCATTGCTGTATTTATTTCCTCTTTCTTCCTTTCTCCTCAATTCCTTGTTTTTTTTAAATTAAATTCATAGCAATATATAATTTCAACACTTTTCCTTAAATCATTTTTGAAAGATAGTAATTATAAATTTAAAAATTAATAATACAGGCATATTATTCTCCTTTAAAAGAACAAATAAAGGTAGAAATGCTTTTTCATAAGTGATTTTGTGATATTTACACAGTATTATCAAAACAAACCTAATATTTCTTTAGAAGTTAATAAATCTCCTCTGATTGTATTGATAAGCTACCTTCTTTGATTGAGCTGCGACCAGCATTCTTGTTTGAGTCTGCAGCAATACAAAACAATAGTATCAACTTAGGTGTCATATTTTAAAACCCCCATTCATTTTTAGTTGGAAAATAATATTACTCTTACTTGTAACCCTTTAGAGATTTGTATTCCTTGGTCACTTGTCGAATATGCCAATACTCAACTTGAAGAACCGAAGCTTAACTATAAGCCTTCTTGGGTATTAATCTTTATTGTATAGATTGAGTCCCTATTCTTAAAAACAGGGCTTTCTAATTGGCTTCTTCAGAAAAATTAATAGACTACAAAATGTTTAAGAAGAAGAAAATCATCAATAATTTCACAGCTGATTTTTTGTAACATAAAAACATTTCTTTTAGCAACTACATTATTTTTATGAAGCAAATAAATGGTTAAATTCTACTTTATTTCTGATAAGCACCCTTAATAAAATAGGTGACATCTTTATTAACACCCCCCAACACATGTGCATGGACACACACACACACAGACCCTCAATATTATGTTTATGCATAAGTGGAAGTGTAGAAGTTTTTTCTTCAACTCAGGAGAAACAATATTACTTGTCACCAATGCCCAAAGCAATTAATCAAGAGAATGAAATTCTAATACAAATACAGAAAAGGATGACAACATTATTATCTTTAATTAATACATAGAAACATTAAAATAAATAAAACATAATTAAATCTTCAGCGCATTGTCTATAGGTTTATTCTAAAAGCTGAAACATTTTAAAAATAGATATTGCTTACTTTTTTATGAACCATCAGCTTAGTTGATTTTAGGCATTGTTCTATTGCCTTTTGTTTAATATAGATATTTAATTTATACCATTTATATCCATTTTCCAAAGGGGATTTTTTATACCTCTTGCTCTTTTCCATTTTTCTTATGCTTACTATATGTCTTCAAATAATATGTTCAATTGATCTATTTCTTGATTAATCTATCTTAAATATTTGGATTACTATGTGTTATAATGGATGAGAGTTACCATACATCACCTTGCCACACACATTTTTTTCCCTACATTCTACCAATGTTGCTATGTCACTATTTGACTGTTTTTGGTTTTAGTATTTTTGGTAACAGCTTTCCATTGCAATTTTTTAAAAGCATATGTACATCTTTGCGTGTGTGTATAAACACACACGTATGTGTGTTTCTTCAAGAGTGATAGCACACTTTGATTTCCTTAAGAGGGTAATGCTTTCCTATCTCCTTGACTACTCATGTTTGCATTATTGTTATTTGTACATATATATTTACATTGCCAAGGTTGATAGCAGTTACGTTTATTGTGTGAACCACTTTATGTGGAATTGCTTACATATATGTCCATGGCTATATGTGTATTATGTCATTACCAGCAGGATGTTTCACCATGCTGTGATTATTTCTGATAGTGATATTTCATGTAATTTTTCATTTCTTGATAATTTGAAGGAAATTATTCAGAATAATTGGGATGGCACTAGAAGAAATAGAAGAGCTATATGAATGCCACCTAGAAGAGCTATTGGAATGGGTGTATTGGTTTACATTTCCCAAATCCTGAGCAGGGAGATAAATGTCAAGCTTCATGAGTTACTTTTCCTGTAGGCAATATGTAGCTGTAGAAAATAAAAATTTCCATAGGTAACTGCAGAATTTCTAAATTTTAAAATGTTAAATTAATTTTAAAGATACATTTCAAAATGTTTTAAGGATTACAATAAAAAGTACAAACATATTCAAGAATATTACATACCAAATTTTAACCCATGGGAAACTATCAATGCAGTTGAAAAAATTTGGAAAGCAAAATAAATTAATACTTCCCATATGTAGGAACTATTCATATTTAAAAAGAAACACAGTCTTTGTTCAAACCACATACTCTCCTACTTCACCTGATGTTTGACCTTTCTCTTCATGCCCAGCACCCTGGGCAGTGTAGACCAATATACTCAGGCCAGTAACGTGTATGGAGAACAATTATGCACACCTCGTGTATCCCTTTTAAACTCTGTCCCAACTTGGCCTTCCCAAATTTCTAGTGAAAGTCCCCTAAGTTTACTTTTAAAGAGAATTAGAAATTACTATATTTTAGCGACATGACTGACAGCCGACCAGATTGGAACAAATTCCCCGTTTTGAATTCCTTCAGCGGTTTCATCAAAAATCATGGAAATATTGAATAGTTGAATTTTGGAACAATGATTGATTTTGTATTGGTGACTGTGTCTGTATCAAAGCTGAGATCATTGATGCAAGAAATGGCTAGGCTAGAAAAGATTGCATGAGACAGGAGACTCTAAAACTCAAGCATCTCCACTGTAGAGAAAGCTATCAGTTTCATGGCAAAAAGTATCCCAATTCGCAAGTTTGATATCCCCAAGAGCTGTCAATTGATCCTTTGTGTTTCCCCCCATGACCATGGCATCCCGAATACTAGCCTACTTCTGATTTTTCTGAATCATAGTAAAGCCACATTCATGTGGTCTTCACTGGACATTGTTCTATCAGTCCCCTGAGCAGCAGGTGAGAAATAGTTCCTTTGCTCAGAAATATTATTCTTCATCCACTTTATGCCAGCTGGTTTCAATGCAAGCTATGTGTTGGTATATCAACAAGCCCTGAATTTTAGAATGTATGTCATGGGGATGATGTGATCAGGCCTGCTGTACATAACATATCTGCAGCAATTTTTGTCAAGATTGGGGCTTGGCTGTTGTTTTTCTTATTCTGGCAGGCCTAAGGGAAATGTGAGACAAATACAGTAAACCCAGTTGTCTGCAGCAATCTTATAGGCATGAATCATGACTAGCTCCAATATATTGCACTGATTTTACCACAACCACTTTAAACAATGTAAATATCCTCCTCTCTATGCACGTTTTCACTAATTTCCATACATATCTCCCATTGCTGAAATTTTGAGTAAACATTTTGCCTAATTCCAGACACAGGTAGTAGGCAATTTTCTGAGACAAGTCCAGGTAGGAGTTGCCACTAAAAGTTTGGATATTTGGAATTTTGGCCATCTATTTGGCAACATTTCACTCAAGTGACACTGCTTCTGATGCAAACAACGCCAAAATCATACTAAGTTACTAATGATTTATGTTGTTACTCCACCATATTTTATTGTTTATGTTTTGACTGTGTAATTATTGTTCACTGTACATTCAAGTAGCACATTACTCTCATAATACTTGTTTTTCTTCAAAAGTTTTTTTAAATTTTTTGTTTTGAATTCATTCTAGATGTAGAGAAAAGTTGCAACAGTAGTCTGGGAAGATCCTATGCACCCCTTACTCAGCTACCCTTATTGTTTAGTCTTGCATATTCATAGCACAATTATCAAAACTAAGAAATTAATGATGCATTATTAACTTGTCTACAGATTTTATACAGATATATTATCTTTGTTGAACAACTTTTTAAAAAAGTTTCTTAATGTCTTCCTTTTTCATGTATTTTGGCATACTTAAGAACTTTTTAATGTACATTTTAGGATTTTGAAATATAAAATCTCTGAAATTACCTCACTTTTTTCACTTCAAAATCTCCCTCCTTCATCTCACCTCTGGATTAAGGTATTTCTAGGCGTGGGCATCCCTGACACCTGGAATTTCTCTTTTTTGCTCTCCTAGATCGTACCTATTGTTTCCTGAGTATCATATTGTCTTTTTTCTTGTTTTTGACCATTATTTGGGTTGAACATATCTTAAACAATTTCAAAAGAAAGAATATGGGAGATAAGCTATGTGAGGTTTAATGTCTGAAACTGTATTTCTACCTTCACATTTGTATTACAATTTAGCTGGGTATAGAATTCTAAGTTGAAATTTATTTTCTCACAGAATGTTGACGTTTTCTTTCTTTTAATATGAATTGTTGAAGATGAAACTCTTATGATAGTTTGATTCTTATTAACAGCCTGATTTTACGTGTGTGTGTGTGTGTGTGTATTTTTGAAATTTCTTCACTCTGCAATTGGAATGTTCATGATGAAGTGTTTAGTTCTAGTTCTTTTCCCTCAATTCTACCAGCAATTAGTGGACCTTTCAATTTAAAGACTTGTGTCCTTTGGCTCTAGGAAATTCTTTGCTAATTATTACTGAATTAACTTTTATTGCCACTGTTACTAATTTCTGAATTTTCTAACAGCATGATTATAGAATTCCTCGATTTATCCTCTATACTTTTAGAATAATTTTTCTCATATTTTCTGATTTCTGTTGTTGTTCAACTTCCTGACCATTGATTTTTCTCTTTAAATTCTTCTGCAAGATTTATTAATTGTGTAATCAGGTTTTTAATCCCTATAATCTCTTCCTTGTTTTCTATGACTCTTTTTATTTTCATAGCATTATATTCTTTTATTTGATAGTTGTAAAACCTTCTTAAATATTTTTGATTATACTATTCAGAGCTCAAAACAAAATCTTATGTTTCTTGAGTTATCTCTGTTCCCTCACTATTTCTCTTTCATGTTGCAGAATTTCATCAACTATCTGATGATCCCTAGTAAATTATTCATATTTCAGAATGAAATGAGAAAAACTTGACTGCCCACTGGCAGACTTCACTATACAGGGAGCTAGTGGTCAGTGAGTCACCATTACCCCAGGCACACACCCTGCACTCCAGAGCGGAGATATCTTTGCTCTGTGCTCTCAGCTTCTGCACCGGCATCCCTAGCCTCTACAGGTATTTGTTCACTTTCTTTAAGTAGAACATTTGTTTTATTCTTCTTCTTTTTTTTTTTTTCCTGTGAATTAAACATCTGGCTGCTGAAGTTCTGTGCACAGAGGTGGGAGAAGTGGGAATTCAATTGTTATGTTTATTGACTTTCCATTAGCCCTCTTGATTTCAACCCCTTGCTCATTTTTGTCCTCAGTCATACTTTGGCTTTCAAATGTCAAATTTCTTTGGAGTTTTCCTGGACTTGTGGGCTCCCCCCTTTGGCCATAGTGCCCTCTGCATGGATCTAAGCTGTGTTCTTATTTATCCTACTTTGTGAGTCACCAGTTATCTGTCTTTTTTCTACTTTCTAGAAATGTGCATACATTTTTCTATTCACTCATATGCTTATCTCCAATTTTGTTTTTTACATGATATGCTTATACCTTGAAATATTTGTCTAGTATATTTTAATTGGATCTTGGAGGGATGAAAACTGCATACAGCAAATCAACCATCTTGATATAAAAGCCATAGATTCGTGTTTGAAAAAGAACCTCCATACAGCAGTAAAGTGACCAGATTGAGGATAAAGGAAGAGAAAATGGTAAAATATATTAGGAGTATCTTGTTAATGTGGGAAGGTATTATGAAGATTGAATGTATAGTGGTGATGAGCACAGAAAGGAGAGATTCCAGAAATTAAGGAAAGAGAATAGATAGGAATTAATGTCAAAATAGATGGAGTATATTAGATTGCTACTGCTGCCTTAACAAATTATCACAAACTTAGCAGCTGAAACAGCATCCATTTATTATCTCACAATTCTGTAGGTCAGAAATCCAATGGGCATAGCCGGATCTTACAAGGCTGAAATCAGGTGTCAGCAGGGCTGCAGGCTCTAAGTGAAAATTGTTTCCGGGCTCAGGTAGGTTGTTCATTGAATTCAATTCCAAGTGGTTCTGGGACTTTGGTTCTTGCTTTCTTGCTGGTTGTCATCTGGGGACTATCCTGAGCTCCTTGCAGCCTTCTTCTTACCCTTGCACATAGCCCCCTACAACTCAGAGCCAGCAGGGCTACATCAGAGTCTTCTCACCCCACCACATCTCTGTGACTGACTCTCTGCTTTCTATTTGTAACAGCTCACGTGATTACATTGGTTCCACCTGGATAATCCAGGATGATATTTCTATTTAAATATCATCTGATTAGTAACCTTAAGTCCATCTTCAATGTCCCTTCACAGAATTTCCTAGATCATATAGACTGAATAACGAAGGAATAGGAATCTTGTGGGGATTATGTTCAGAATTTTTCCTACCAATGGGAGGATGACTAAAAGGGAGCAATAGGGGATGACTTCCAGGTTTCTAATTTCAATGGTGTCCTTAATTAGGTTCCAAATGTTTAAGTTTCCATTATCCTTTATCTTACACACACACATACTCAGCACTGCAGCATAAGGAAGACTCACCAAATGCATAATTTTTAATCCTGGATAGATTACTACCCCTGAATCCTTACCTACTTTTTTCCCTATTAATCTAATGCAGGAAAGCTACAATAGAAATCTAAGAAAACAAAGGAGTACACAAACAAACAGCTTTAAACTTAATAGCCAACTCAACAGCTTCCTATTATCTGGCCCTTTCATGAAGTTTCTTAGCTTTGTAGAATTAAAGTTCACATCCCAAGCAGAAAGCACTCCCAGAGAAAATCAAACTGGAGAGGAGAAATTAATGTGGGTATCAGAGTCAAGGTTGCCTAATATCCAATAAGCCAACAGTCACCAAAGTCCATGTAAATAAAGACTCCTTTAGCTGTTAAAGAACCATCTACCATCCTTTTCACTTATAAGTGTTCTACTCCTACCACTCTGTCTTCTAATTTGTGTTTTCTATTCTTATCTCTCTCTATTTCATGTAATAGCCTAGAGACTATCAACCGCCCTTCCTTGGGGGGATGGGCTGGAAGAATGGAGGATGAACAGGGATGCATGAGAACAAAAAAGAGAAGACAGGAACCAATGTCATTTAAATAATTATCATGGACATGTTTTTATTTTCCAATATAAACTATAGTTTATATAGTCCTTAAAAAAGAAATTAGAAACAAAAATAAAGATATGTCTGTATCATCTTGGAATTCAAAAAATGTGCCTTTGTGTGTGTGTAAATTAGCATTGTGTCCCTAGGCATTTTTCTAAATTCAGTGAAACAACATAATCTGGCTGGCTTTGAGAATGGTTGAATAAACTACTTTCTGTAAACCAGATATGGTATTTGGTAAACATTTAAACAAAGCGTGTGCTTTTTCTAACAATAATACCTTTGCTTTTCACAGAGAAATAGTCTCTCCCAGGAACCTGCCCCCACGCCATGGCACAGCCCTCTCTGTGGACATGAGATTGCTATCCGCTGGATGTTTTTAACAGGGCTAATTAAGTTCATTCACAAATCCTCGTTATTAAAGACTTCACACTGAAATATCTCTAAACATGCAATAGGACACTATTATTGAAAAGTCTTTGTTTCTAATCACAATAACAGGGTGATAATTAAAGACATTACGAAGTGCCCTCGTGAGGGTAAGGATTAAGAACATAGTCACTATCTGCTAAAACACTGCAAGGGGACATACTTGGGGGACAGTGCTCCATTAGCTCAGATTCTAGGAATGTTTTTTTTTTAAAGTCTAGACTCTACAAATTCCAGATACTGTGTTCTGAATTTTATAAACGTCTTGCTATTTAAACCTTTTTGTTAATTGTATTCAGAATATAAATGCATACAGATTATGTGACAGAGCCTTCCTTTTAACAATCCGTTGGTTTATAATTGCCAACTAATTTCTTAGAGTAAAAATCTAGCCACTAAATGTTTGAGACAACCATCTTTTTATTTTTAAAAGTACTGTGTATAGGCTATGCTAAAATACTTATCTTGGGAGAACTGTTGTTGAAAAGTTAGTGTGCTAGATTACACAAAAATATTGTGAAACCATTTCCAGAAATATTAAGAGTGAGAAAAGAAGTTATATCTTAATTGGAATCTGTCATTATATTTTACATGCCTATTTTAAAGTCTTCTTGTCTTCAGTTTTTAAATAGAGGAATTTTGTTTTGATACCTAAGAATTTCAGCCCAGGCAGTACTCACGTTCTCTGTGAAGTCAATTTAAAAGGACATTAGCAATGCGTGTTGATTTAGTCAGGGAATCAAGATGTGAAATTTTCAACATATTTCTCTAAAGGTAGACTCTTCAAATGATGACTGTGAAAGTAATTTATTCCAGCCAAACACACTTCCACATATTGTTAACAGTACTATGTGCTTCAACTCATTTAACAGCTTTTTAATTCCCTAGTTATTCAGATTTAATAGAGCCATTTCTTCATCATTTTGCATTTAGTGATAAATGGTGCCAGAATTTATGATAAATTAAACTGCAAAGGACCATGTTAAAGTTATCTTAAGGGTTTCACATAAAAGGAATCAGCACCTATTTTGTTCAGAACAGCCACCTGAAAGTTCACGTGGTGAAAAGAGCTTCTTGCCAGGTAGAAACTATGAGATTTATTTGAAAGTTAAGTTTTAATTATACTTTTCCCTCACCACTTACCTTTGGCAGTGGCCGTCCAGCTGGGGGACTAGCAACACGGATGCTTTAAACTAGGGGTTCTTTCTTGTTTTAATATTGGCTTAACAAGTGGGAGAACATTCAGGTTGAAGCTTTGATGAAAAATCCTTACATAACAAGCCACCAGATACAGGGGGCAACTTTTAAAAAGTTTGGTGAAGAGATGAGGCATCATGGGGCTACGGAAGAGATAAATTGGGCAGGGCCAGGTGGCGGGAGAGAGGAGAGGTGTAGTTGGACAGCCCTGCCAATTACTGGTCCTATTATCCTTTCTCCCTCCTCACTAATGCACTGGCTTAACAGCTACTGCAAAGGGATATGAGGGCCTGAATTCACAGGCCTCTTCTTTCCTTCCTTCCCATAGGCACATTTTAGAAGTGAAAAAAAAAAAATTCCTTGACTAAAGTATTGAAAATGGTTTGCAGCCATTAACTCTACCATTTTCCAGACATGTTAAGATGTCTAAACTAGCTTAATTAGGTTTTTTCCCTCATGCTCTTCTATACTCTCAGGCAGGTGAGCTGGTTAGTCAGACAAGGCAAACTCTATCAGGATAGAGATCAGGAAAAACTATGTAAATGAAAGACTCTGTCCTTAAGGTTAAAAACCTTAGGTCACTCTTGACGACTAATGAGAGACCAGGGAGAACCCGAGCACAAACACGTTCATGTTCATTTGCACCAGAAGATATGTTCCAGCCCCCAAAATAGTCATAAATAACATATCTGTGTCCATAACTGTAGGGCAAAACATCTGCAAAAGAATGAGGAGTGTAATATGCATTTCTTCACATCCTGATAATGCACATTTGAGTTTTCTGAATTAGAATTTTCCTGTTACTTCATGATTGCCTATTTGCTACAGTTTTTTTCATCCATTACGGAGCACCTTTCATTGAGAACCTACCGTGTGAGAGGAATTTGGTGTATACAAAGATAAAAGACATGGTCAATTCTCCAAAGTAGTACCTAGTCTGATATATAATAAGTAGGCATTATATGCCTACCTAGTAGGCATATAATAAGTAAGCAAATTCTGTTCTTACTGAGCTGGGAGAGTCAGTTGCAAACTGGGTTAGTGTTGAACAATCAAAAGCAGCAGTTTCTTGAATGCTTAAAGGAAAGCCTAAATACTTTTGAAAAGTAGCCCAAAACTCATTGACCCTATGCTGTATCTCTCTGCTCCAGCTCTTTTCTTACCATCACTTTGTGTGTGCATTTGTGAGTGTACCACTATGTGTGTCCTTACCTCTGTTTGTTGCTCTCTGTTACATAGCTCTTGCAACAATTACTACATGCTGCCTCTGTGCCAGGCAGTGTGCTAAGCAGTATGCCTCATCGTATTTAATGAAAGAAAAAATGATAGATTGGGAATGTGGATATTCTGATCACAAAACTACAAGTAAAATACTTTACATTTCTAAGTCTTTGAAATGAGGAGAATTCACTCTAAAGCTCTTTCTAGCTGTAACAATTCCATAAAGTTGTGACTCCTGATGCCATCCTGCATGTTTCTTTTACAAGGACAAGATAATAGCTTTTATTGTTAACTCTAACATTCCCTGCTCTATGGATATGTGTTAAGAGAAAAGGAATTGAATAACAGACTGCTTTTAAAAAAAACTTCATTTTTAGTAGGCCGATGAAATTGGGGGACTAAAAATGTATGAGGTTTTAAATAAAAATTATTGCAATTTTATATGTGTAAAAAATTTTCCAGATAGAAACATTTTAGATATTTTGATAATTTCCAAAAGGTGCTTCTTAAGCCACAAATATTTAATAGATAAACTACTTGGCCTTTAATTGTACAATTTTAAACTCCTAAAAATAGTCATAATTTTTTTCCTGTAACAAAAATAATGATTTTTTAGGAGCACCAATATACATTAGTTAACCCAAGAAATAAAAAATAAAATCCTGAGGATTTTCTATTCATTAAGTTTCCCATTGCACTTTCCAGGGCCACTTGTCCACCTTCTTGCTGTGTCTGTTGCTTGTTATATTTTTCTGGGCTGTTTATTCCGCAAAGGGCAATTGCAAAAGAGTTTGAAGCACTTTTTAGTGCTAGGCTATTCTCTAGCTTAAGTTCATGCCCCTTGGTTCTCATATTTAACAGAAGCTCAGATAGCCTGCAGCATCTGTCCTTTTGGTTCCCTTCAGGATTGTGTACATTTCTTTGTCATATCATCATTTCTCAAACCACAGAGTTTCTTTAAATAGCAGCCCTGTCCCAGTAGAATAATGGGGAGCCATAATGTTGTAATTTGAAGAATATCCTGTTCAAAGTGTATTGTCCTAATTGACTTCAATATTTGAGATGTGTATTTTATTGTGTTTAGCTGTTCAAAGGAAGTTGAGTATGACCATGTTTCTGCAATTAAATAAAAAGGAGAACAGTAATTATTTTTTCAGTCTATATTTGGTTAGTGTGATCAATTTCATTGATTGGGTAATAACACAACCTCCCCCAAATAATCAAAGCACAAATCAAATTTGGCCACCTCACGAAAGGTTAAAAAACAACTGAAAAATTTAGCCACTAATTTACAAAAAAAAAGTACTTACATATATTTTTAATAGCATTGTGTTGACATATTCCAAATAAATAAATTCCTACATCTTCCATAAATAAACAAATATACCACAGTGTACATAGAGCACAAAAGAGGAATTCCAGGAATATGAAATTCATTTTCATTTCCCTTCATCTGTTTCTAAGTTTAGAAAAGCTATCTGTAAAGATAATAATGCTAAAAGAGCTTTATAAGTATTATTATATTTTTTGACTTATGGAAAAACTGACTGTATACCAGATGCTTAGATTTTTAGAATCAGTTAACTGTTTTCAACTTTGTGTTTTACACACATGCCAAAAAATATCTATAGAAGATTAAGCAATGTTTCACTTGTGATCTGTGAGAAGAGAGACTGTGATGAAGTATAAACAGATCTGAAGCGGATACTTTTTATATGTTCGGTTTTTCTGTAGGCACATTTGTAAATGGAGAATTCTTGTGAGATTCCTCCTGTTCAATCTGTTTTTTGTTCTTTCTTTCACAATGACTCACAAAATGCCATTTAGCTTCAAGGTTGCTAATTGTACAACTGCACTGCCACCCACCTGTTTATTGATTGCCTTTTCTTGGTTTTTTCTTTCACCAGCAAGATTCTCACTTTGCTGCGCGTTCTTTCAACTTGGCCATCAATATATAAAGTAGAGAAAGCTGTCTAAGTCCTGATGCTTACAGCAGCGTTCCACTTATGACTTCTTTCCATCCATCTGAAATGTCCGAAGTGGCTGTTCATGGTGTCTTTACTGCTGTTACATGGAAACCTTTTTTGAATCCTACTATCTAGAGTATGTACTGATCCTGACATTCAGGAAATTCTTGCCAGTCTGGGTCAGCGATGTTTATGTTTCTTTGCCTCAGTTTCTCTTTCCCTCTCCACCTTTGTCCCCTAGTTTTTACTTTTGCAAAATTTGCAACAGTGAGGTTGTTGGTAATATTTTTATAATAGGCACACAGAGACATAAATGAATAAACCTGAAAAATTTTGTTTGGGGTTCCACATTCTAATTTATGTAAATTGCTGTTTTCGATCACCATAATCATTAAATATTTATTCGATTTAAGATATATGTATTTATAATATATAAACATTAACACACATTATAACTGTGTGTATATATGTGTGTGTGTGTGTTTCTTCCATTGTAGGAAAACTGTAATTTTACTCAAAATTAGTCAATTATCTCTACTAAATGTCAAGAAAGTTTGCAGAATGCCAGGATTAAGAAATATACAGCATATGAAATAAATCTATAAAATGCCTACAAAAACACACACTCACAAATATAAAATGTGAAATATATGCATATAATATATATAAAAATATGTGAAATAAAGGCATTCAGGTCCTTGCTTTTGCTAGTGGGAATTTTAATCTCTACTGATTGAATTATATATTTCAATATATTTGTGTAACTTCTGCAAATCTATTACCTCTTTTTACAAACCTAAACAAAGCCAGGATTGTACTTGTAATATTACCCCAAAGATTCATAAAATCCAACTGCATTATTTTTCCTTTAGTCAAGGTTTGGCTGTATCATTTAAATAATCATAAAGTGAATAGATTAATTTTTCTTGTTGCTTTTATTCCATAACAGTGTTTCATAAGGAGAGGCCAGGATACTAAAACAGAAAACAGAAGCTCTAGGGGAAAAAATGCATTGAAATTTTCTTGGAAGAAAAGACACATTGGTATTTAAATTATTTTTTTTTCATATGACATGAATATTTTGTTCATTTTTTTTGCTAAAGACAATGGTCCTTGAACTATTTATCATGAATGTCTGATTGACCAATATATGTATTAATGATGGCAATAACATGTTCTTCAAGAAATATACTTACCTACCAAACTATGTTTTGTTGTCAGAGCCATGTATCAGGGTTGAAAGAGCTTTGGTAGAGCTCATATGATGATAGTATATTGAACAGAATCACTAAGTGTAAAGATTTGCATCTTCTTGAACTAATTTTTCTTTAGAGGTTTAGATAGGAGAAAAATAGACAAAAGTAAAGATAAAAATAAATAATTTTTAAGTCAAAATTATTTAAATACATTAAAATATGAAAGTGTGATATAATAATTTAAGAAAATACTTTATTTCAGACAACTGCAACTATTTGGCCATAAAAATAACCTTAAATATAGAGGTGAAAATTAATTTAAAAATTCACCAAATACATTTTCATGGAGTTAAAAATCTAACCGTAATATGTTAACATAAGCTTTTTCTGTTATAAACTAGTTAGATATTATAAACTAGTTATAGAGAAAAGAATTTAATTAAGTACTTGCAATTCATAAGTCTTAACTATGAATCCCAGCTATTTACCTTAAGAATGGGATTAATCTTTTTAATGATTTATGTATTGAAATATTTTGAATGGCCATCAGAATTCAATGAGTTATCATTTTTTTTTGCTCTCAATTTAGTAACAAGGAGCAGTAAATTCAAGCACATTTTGCATGCAGCTTCATTTCATATGTTATTAGCCAAATTTTTGTTAACTTACTATCAAAATTGTACTTGGGCACCACATGGTGTCATTTGTGTCATATCTTTATTCATTTGGTAAAATGTATTTATTGTGTTCCTATCCTTTGTTAGATATTATAAGTATGGATGAAACAGAAATATATTCAGTGGTATAGTGCATCCAAATGGAGAAATCTGAAGAGAGAAAAAGTACAAGCACTACATATATATGATTTTCCCTTTTTTTCCCCTTCCATCCTGCATTTCTTCATGATACTATGGCGTCAGACAAACAAATTTTGTTCAGAATTTCTTCCAGGTTTTTGGTCACTAAAATTACCACCTGCAATGCTCTGAGTGCTGGGAATAGCAAAGCATTAAAAGGATGAATTTTGGAGACTGCTTATATGAAGATGATGGAAAGAAATGGGTAATCATGCATAGAAGTCATTGCATGCGGGAAACAGTGAGGACAGAGGATTCAGACATGCTCTTTTACCATGAACACTTGGTCTTTGAACATCAGAAGACCTTTAATTAAGCTCTATTCCTCCTGATGGTGGGAGAACTTCCCCACCAGGAGAGTTCCCTGGCTTTCACAAGTAATTTTAATGAATCTGCTTCCAGGTAGATTCCTGAGGAGAAACACTGGAAATTAACATATAGCATGGTTGTGTCATAAGAAAAAGTTGCAAATTGTGGCTTATAATGAATTATCTGCAAATAAAAACATATATTATATCATGAACCTTTTAAAATAATGAGACCCGTTTAAGATTATGTGCACCATAATTGGCAATTTCAGTTTCAGAAAAGAAAATTATTTATCATATTGTATCCTTTCCTTTGAAAATGAATGATGAAAAAACAGCGTTTTTTGCAGCCTATGAAGCAAATATCTTAGAAGAGTCTGTGTACTTGTTTTACTTATTTATTTATTTGCTCTTTTTTGTGTGGTAGAAAAGAACAGTGAACATGAGATCTACCTTCTTAACAAATTGTTAAGTGTATTATACAATATTGTTAACTATAGGCATAAACCTGTATGGCAGAACCCTATAACTTATTCATCTTACATAAATGAAACTTGATACTCATTAAACAGCAACTCTCCATTTCCCCCTTTCTCCAGCCCCTGGGAGCCACCATTCTACTCTCTGCCTCCATGAGTTTGACTATTTTAGATACTTAATATAAATAAGTAGAATTATGCAATATTTGTCTTTCTGTGACTGGCTTATTTTAATTAGCATAATGTTCTCCAGTTTCCTCCATGTTGCCCCATATGGTAGGATTTTCCTTTTTTTTTAAGGCTGAATAATATTCCATTGTATTATATAGCACATTTTTTTTTTTTTTATCAATTTACCTACTGATGGGCATTTAGGTTGTTTACACATCTTGGCTATTGTGCTGCAATGAACATAGGAGCGCAGATACCTCTTCAAGATAGTGATTTCAATTCTTTTAGACATATACCCAGAAGTAGATTGCTGGATCACATAATAGTCCTATTTTTATTTTTCTGAGGAACTACCATACTATTTTGATCACTACTGCACTATTTTACACTCCTACCAATAGTGTATAAGGGTTCTAATTTCTCTATATCCTCACCAACACTTGATATCTTTTTTTTTTTTTGATAATAGCCATCCTAATAAGTTTGAGGTGAACTTTCACTGTGGTTTTGATTTGTGTTTACATAATGATTAATGATATTGAGCACCATTCCATATAGTTGGCCATTTGTATTTCTTCTCTAGATAAATGTCTATTCTGATCCTTTGTCTATACTCAAATCAGATTGTTTATATTTTTGCTATTGAGTTTTATGAGTTCCCTACACATTTTGGATATTAACCCCTTATCAGATATATGGTTTACAAATATTTTCTCCCATTTTGTAAGTTGTCTTTTTGTTTGTTTTTTTTCCCCTTTGCTGTGCAGAAACTTTATAGCTTAATGTAGCCAAGTCATCTATTTTTGCTTCTGATGCCTGTACTTTTGGGTTATATCTAACACCAATGTAAAGAAGTTTTCCCCTATCTTTTTTTTCTGAGTCTCAGCTTTCACTTGTAAGTCTTTAATTTATTTTGAGTTGATTTTTTTGTATGGTATAAGGTAAGGGTCCAATTTCATTCTTTTGCGTGTAGATATCCAGTTTTCTCGATATCATTTGTTAAAGAGACTATCCTTTCCCCATTGTGTACTTTTGACACTTTTGTGGAAGATCAGTTGAAATATATGCATGGGTTTATTTCTGAGCTCTCTATTCTGTTCCATTGGTCTATATGTCTGTCTTTATGCTAGTCCCATATTGTTTTAATTACTGTAGTTTTGTAATGTATACTGAAACCAGAGTGTGTGAGGTCTCCAGCTTTGCTCTTCTTTCTCAAGATTACTTTTATTATTTGGAGTCTTTCATGGTTCTATATACTATTAGGATTATTTTTTCTATTTCTATGAAAAATACCTTTGGAATTTTAACAGGAATTGCCTTAAATCTGTAGAATGCTATGGATAGTATGGCCATTTTAATAATATTAAGTCTTCTAATCTATAAACACAGGATGTCTTTCCATTTATTTGTGTTTTCTTCAATTTCTTTCATCAATGTTTTATAGTTTTTAATGTATGATTCTTTCACCCCTTGATTAAGTTTATTCCTAAGTATTTTATTCTTCTTGATGGTATGATAAATAGAATTGTTTCTTGATTTCTTTTTCAGATAGTTTGCTGTGTATAAAAAAAATCAACTGATTTTTGCATGTTGATTTTGAACCCTGCAACTTCATTGAATTCATATATTAGTTCCAAGAGTTTTTTGTGGGGTCTTTAGGGTTTTCTACATATAAGATCATATCATCCGCAAACAGAGATGATTTTACAATGCAATTGTTTTAATTCCATATAATAAGCTATCTCTTTTAACATTTTTTCTTGATTTAAGTGAGATGATTTAGATAAATAGGTATAAATACTGAATATTTTGAAGAGGTTATCTGACTTATACAAATATATGTAAATTAAGGTTTTATATGACACTTTTGAATATAGGCAAAAAGATACAATGATCTATTTTATTAAACCCCTGTTAAGGTTTCTTTAAATACTAGATTACAGTGTCAGTGATTTACTTACATGGATATTGTTCTTGTTTTCCTCTTCACACAATTATATTAAATTTTAATGACATCAATTGTAATATCTAACTGGTATCTGGAAGCTTGTGGAGAGCCCAAAGGTTTTATACAAATTTATATGTGTAAAGCTCTCACTGATATACTTTGCCAGTAGATATTTTACCTTGAGTAGTCAGCTCTGCAAATCCCTTCCCACAAAAGATTAAAAACATCCTCCTATTACATCTAGAGATTTCTTTTTGTTATTCAAAGCCATGAATAAATTTAGGAAAATGTATATGATTTTAATGCCTTAAACCAGAAAGCTTCCTTGATTCCTATTAAAAAATGGAATATTTAATGTTTTCCTTCTTCTGTGGTACTTTTTTTGATATTGTAGCTAAGAACAAAAAAGAATTCTGAGAACATATAAAACAAAAAACTGTGTTTGAAGTATTATAATAAAACAACCCTCTTCCTTTAATGCTAAGTCCCTTTTTAATGAAGATCCTCTGGCAGCTCTTGAATGTATAACTAGTTTATATCATGGGATGAAGCTGTCTGTTCTGATGATTGACATGAGCCCACATTACAATGTGATTCTGAAAATTAGTCCATAGAGGTCCTTTTCAGGTACTTCTCAGACTGAGAGCTGCCCTCCAACTACAGTAGAGCCTTTTTAACCCCACTCATTGGTATTCTAATCTGGAAGTGCTGTCCTGCCTTTTAAATAACTCAGGCATTCAGGCTCATACCCCCCTTGACACATTACTTAGCCAAAGGATTCAAATGAGATTCAAGAAACATGCAGTACAGCACAAAGGGATTGGAATATGCACAATTAATAATCACACAGTTAATTCATTTTTAATGCAAGGAGGATTTCTGAAATTTCACATTCAGATTTATAACACAAAGTAATAGCTGTCTACCCTGATTACATTTTCAAAATTCCAAAATATAAGCACTGTTCTTAAGTAATTATTTTTATTTTAAATAGATACTCCTGAAAGCATAGCTTTAAGTAACATTAAGGTTATGACACAGACAGATAAAAATCTGAAGATGGGACTCCCTTCAATCCAGATATTGAACAAATAAATAAATAGATTAAGAACTTTTACAACAATGAGAAGAATGTATATATCTGATTAGATAGAGTTTCAGTGGGGTTTTGATTATCTTGGGTCAAAACCAGCCAACTCCATCACACAGTGCAATCATTTGTATCTCATACTTTTTTCTTTTAGGTAAGTATTCTTATATACAATGTTATAGGTCACGCTGCCCATGTTTGAGAAGTATGTATGTAGCTCATTGCAACAAGAATGTCAGTAGAACTACAAGGGTCTTAATATTTTAGAGCTACAACCAGGAAAACAACCAGCTATTGAAACAATAATTAGTTGCTAGATCTTGTCAATAAATAGGTACTAAGTAAATTCATTCATTCACCATTTATAGATTGCATGTCTTCTCTATGCCAGATACTGGGGATGAAAGTGGTGACCAAGAAGGATAAAATTCCAACTCATTTAATGCATATTCTAGTACACAAATTAACGAACAATATAAATTCAAAGAATGTTAAGTGCTATGCAGAAAAACAAAGCCTGGTAAGAGGATGGTGTGATGGAGGGGCGGGAGGGAGAGTAGGTGGAATATGACTGAGGGACCTGAATGAGTCATTAGGAAATATGGGGGGGGGGACATATTAGAGGAAAGAGCAAAAATAAAGCCCTGAGGTCATGAGCTTCTCAAGTGTGAAGAAGACTATTTGTGCTTTATTACAATGACTTGCAGTCATACCAGTGGAAGCCTCACAGAGAATTTGAATTACTCAGTTGGGCAGATCATCATAGGATGTTTGTAGCAGTACTTTTCTGAATGATTCAATTCCCCTAACTTATCCCTCTCCCCCTTCATCTACAAGCCCCACCACCCTCTAAACCAAGGTAAAAGGAGAAATGTCTATATAATCATTCATTCATGGAAACTAGGCTGTGTCTGAAACTTTAAGATGTTTGGTATATCCCTGTCATATGGAATAGTGAGACTTCTACTTTTGGGGGGTACACACAATTCCTTCAGAATCTAATTTGGAAAGTAGGGATCTGATGCTAGCTTCCAGCGATTTCTGCAACCTATTTTTCTGACAAGTGCAGGCAGGCTTTTTGGTATCTGCTTACGAGTCTTTTGGGCTAATTCAATGCTGGTGGGTTTCAAGGAAGAGAAATGGTGCCATGTTTTTTTCTCTCTTTTTGTTCTTTATTCCCATTTTTCTTTATTTTTTCTTCTTATTTTACTTTATTATTGTGTAAAAATTATTATTGGGCATGTGCCAATCACAAGTAAATAATTGTGATTACCTTAACCTGGACCATTAATGCCAGTTTTCAAGCATGACTAGCTCTCAATCTCCAAGCCAAGTGAAAGGCAAACTAGTTTTATTTGATGTCTTACTTTTGCTAGTGTCCTGAAAGGTGAAATCATTCATGCATAGGTAATTGCTCCAGTGAGTTTCCTTGATCTGTGTGTGTGATTGTAATTTATAAATACCAATTGGGTAATTGCTGGGAGAGGTTATAAAAGCAAATGTTTCTAATGCATGGTTGATGCATTATGTTCCCAATTGATTATATTATTTACAATATTAATGAACCTGATATTCTTTCTCCCATCAAGGGCAACATTAAGTTTGCCTAATGCTTAGTAGTGTGACCAATGTATGTTTTTGCCTGGGAGAAGGTGGGAAAGGAAGGTTAGCTTGCTCCTCGTTATGTTATCCTCTGCAGTGCTATGCTCAACCCATATGTAGGTCTGGTGCACAGAGCTCAAATTAGGTCACAATCACGAATGCCTAGAATACAAAAGTTGAGAGACTTTTAGGCATTAACTCTCAATATCATTGCCCTTGAATAAGGTTGACTCTTAGAAGTAAAATAATGGTAAATATTTGTAACAAGAAGTACACAAAACTCCTACAGAAGGTATATCTTTCAGATGATTAATGCATTAAAAATTGTTGCTATTAGCGAATTACAAGGCAATATAATAAATTAAAATCCCTTCCACAGAAGCTTTCTCCTTGTAGGCTGTGTCAGAACTAATGTCAGATACCATTTTATATTCACGAAATGTGTCCATTGGCATTTCCTTTGTCAGATAGTCACTACTGGATTTTTTAAAAGTCTGTTCCTTTTGGAAAGGAAATAAGACCATTACCCCAATATCATAAAGCAGATTTGACTAATAGCCAATGTAATTTTCCCCTTGCCTTTTGTAGAGTATAAGCCACAGGTCTCCTATTTAAGAGAGAAAAAAGGAGTTCAGGTTTCTTCCCTATGGAAGTGTCACACTCCTCTACACAGTCCCTATACAACTCCAACTACACCTTGGGAGGCAGAGTAGAGCACAAAGCATCTTACTTAGGTGGCTTTGCCTATCTATACCTCAAGTATGCTTCTTAAGAGCAGATGGTAGATTGAGGCAGAGTGTTTGAGAACATCTTTCTACATCATCTTATTTCTCAAAATGAAAATGTAGAGGCAGCCAATAGTCTTAGAAGTCTTTACAACAGCAATTCACTCCCCATCTCTCCCATATATCTTTAAAAGGAAGAACTGAGTTGACTGAAAAATGGGTTTCTTTCATGCCAGGTATGAAAATTGTAAGGAAAACAATTATTTGAGGTTTTTCCACTTTTAATCTCTCTACCATTGAGGGGAAATATCTAGAAGGACAAGGCAGTTGAACTGCTTTTTTATATTTAAGTGAGGTAAGGATCACTTTAAAAGTGTAGGTTTCCTAATTATCACAACACAGTTAATAATGCATAGGTTCACAAATGAACTGGCATAGCATGCAGATGAGAAAGAATCCATAGTATAATTAAATTCATTTACAGATCTCTATCTAAAGGAGAACTGCACAATAAGATACTAAGGATTTGTTACTACTACACTCTGCATGCTGATAGAGATTCAGTATGATACAGAAGACTAACACATTTGAGTAAGAAGAACTGAGATTTCTTAACTAGAGGGTATGATTTTTCTAGCCATTTTTTTATTATCTTGCCCATTCTTTCTGGCTACTTCTGCTCTGAGTCTATGTATTTGCTAAAGAAAAGAGGACTTTGGGAAAGTTCACAGATATTTATTTTCTATTCCTCTTTAGATTTATATTGTCATTTCTTCCAAAGACTTTAAGGTACTTTTCCGAAACCTTATGGGAAAATGATGAACATCACTAACAGGTATTCAAAGGAAGAGGAACAGACTGTAAGGATTGTAGCAGAAAGACAGTCACCACGCTACCTGCCTGAAGAAGCGAATAGTTTTTTCTCTGAATTAACCTGCTCACTATGCTCACTATGCTCATAATTTTAAAATTAACTAATTTGTTCCCTATACTCCGAATCTTAAATATTTATTTATATACCATGAGTTCTTAACTCTGAAATGACTGTATCTGTATTAGGACTTTTTCTAGACAGAGTGAGAGGTTGATTTGTGGTCCACCAGGAGGGGCATAACAATGTCCTGATCATCAAGAACTTCCCTCTAGCAACTCCCTCTTACCATTGATTTTATGGTTTAAAGCAGTATTACCAGAAGACTCCGATTATCTGAGAGATATCAAGTTAATAATTTAGACCTCATTGATACAGTAACTAAAGTGCATTAGATACTGAGCATGTATTCAACAAAATACTAGGGACAACAGTATTTGTGAAAAGAATAAAATCATATCAATAATTCAAAATGCATGTAATCTAACTTTTCTCCTATAATCATATAATTTTCCAATCGTAGATAGCACGTGGCACTATAAAGTATTTTAACAATATTTTTCCATTTAATTTGTAGCTTATGCCTTTATCATGATGCCTTGTGCCTGCCTAAGTTTTGAGAGCTATTGTTTCATGGAATTTGACTATTGAGGTTGCATTGAATTGTTTGATCTATTTTTAGATGATCCTGAATGTAAATGGTACATAAATGGGTATTATCTCTGGATTATCAAGATTTCTTTTCTTAGCAGAAATTGCAAGTAGTGCCTGTTGCTTGGATTTAAAAATCACCTTGATTTGATGGTACTCTTGGGTACAATTTCCATTCGCCCATTTTGGAGAGGTTTTTCATCATAAATACATTTTAAAACACAAAATGAGGTGATTTGGCCCATTTTGCTATGTATATAATTTAACCTTCAAAGGATTATGGTCTATGGAGCAAACAGGTTAATAGGAAGGTTTTAAAAAGACATTTTTTCATCTGATAGGACATAATCGTTTCTGAGGAGCTGTTATGGTCCATTGTATAAATCCTTCAAATTCATGGACTATTGGCCCAAAACACAGTAATGGATCCTGTAGAGCATTGAAAATCTATCATGTTAATATAGCTGCTGCATATGCAGAGTATGAAGTTTATTCTTCCATCCATGCCTTGAGGGACTTGTATGTAATTCTCATATTAATAGGCTCAATACTGGTACCCCAGATGGGATGCTTTGCCAAGCCCTTTACATGCTAAGTAAAAAAAAAAAAGATCTTCCCAGGATATGCATTGAAACCAGTGATAATAACATATGCCTGGAAAATACTGTCATGTCTAACAAAAATATTTGCTTGCTCAGAATTCCCAGAGGAATCACACCACTTCACATTTGTAAAGCAACAAAGAGCTTTTTTAAAGTTGTTAGTTTACAAATCAGCATCTGAAATCATTCAGTTGTATTCAGTTAAATGCCAAGGTACAGTCCCTTCAAACCTACTTTCATTGATGTTGGCAAGAATGGTTTTGTTCTGAACATATATGTGTATTTCTAATTTTAAATACTTGTGGGCCTTTTTGGAAAGCATAACAGGCTCCATGTCACAACTTCCCAATTCCCCTTAATCTTATTTTCCTTCGCTCCCTGCAGAGCTGTAAGAGCCAAGGCTACTGGCAGTGGCATTTTATTGGTCAGAGTACAGATCTGCAGTGTCAGAGAACCCTTGATCCTAAGCTCAGTGTCTGTCCTTATCTGCACAGACATTATGGGATGCACAAGCAGGGCCAAAGCAGGGTATAATCAAGTCTATAAGGGCTCCCTCCACCCAACTCTTAGCTCTCAAATGGAGGGATGGTGGTGGTTGAAGGAGTATTTCTACACACTGTTAATCTAACTAGAAAGAAACAAAGGAGATGAAATAATGTCTTCCCTATATAGTAACAATGTTAACCCATTTTCCAGACATATAGTATAATCATCAAATTTGATATAAAGCCGAAAACGTTTTTTATTTTCTCTGATTTAACATGTCAAGGACTTGGCAAGTGTTAACTTCTTCATGACTCTCTTCACTGCCATCTGTGGACTGTACCACTGCTGCAGGTGACTCTCAAAGGATTCAGGCAGAGCCAGCCCTACCCATAACATTCAGGATGCTTGTCTGTTGCATTATCTGAGAATTGCTGAAGCAAAAGGCATGCCAGAGGGTGCTGTCTCAATGCTGAAAACCTCACCCAGGCTCAGACAGCTGAGCTTTCTGATGATGGATATTGATGTTTTATCATTTTCTCTAAGCAGGGGACAGTTTCGGTAAGAAATTAGACTGCACCTTCTTATCCTGATATTTACATGTTTTTTCTTTTCTTGTGGCTTTTCCTTGCTCACATTTGTTACTGGACCCCACATTCACTCTGCCCTGCTTGGGATGGTGAACCCATTCTCTACTGCTACCTCCCAGTTGTATTCCATACCAAGTCTCCCTTGAATCCAGTTCACTTCCTTGCTGTAATTGTCCATTACAAGGTTAAAATGAGGTTATACAAATCTCCTTTTCTACCTAAGCCAGTTTGAAGTGGGTTACCTATCACTTGCAGCCAAAAGAGCCTAACCAATTCATTGAGCAACTTTGGCAAAGTCGTATAAGTTTTCAGAAAAAAAAAATGGAGATAGTAACAACTTCTTATGAAGATTACAATTGTTCATTTAAATCCCTATCTAATCAGTAGTATGGGTTCAAAAATGTTTTCTTTAAAAGGTTTAAAGGAGATTGTAATTTTTGAAACATTAAGCAAGAATCATGTTTCCATTTCCTTACAAGTTCATAGGGAGAACACATTTGGTAGATATTTGTGCCTATGGATGCTGCTATATTGGTGTTACTGACCCAGCATGGCCACCATCCTATTTTATGGGCAAAGTATGAAATCCTTACTTGAAATCTTGCCCCATCTTTCCCATTCTGTTATCTGAATATAATGAAAGCTTCCATCTGGTATAATGGCACACAACTTCCAGCCACAGTTGATAGGTTCAAGGAAGAGTTCCTAACCCAAGTAAGACAAATTGTAGTCCATTCTCAATTTACTGTCCTCTGGCTACAAACAACTATCCAACAATAGGTACTTTACCAAAGGTGAACCAATCAGACTCTTACCAAACATTCCAAAATAAGGAAAGTGTCTTCAAAATCAATTCCTCTCTGGGAATTTGATGTTGTACTATATATGATTCATGGGAAGTCAGTTGCCATGTCCTCTGCTCAGAAGACTAGAAGAGCAGTGATACTTGTTCTGCAAAGAGAAAGAGAAGAATAAATCAGATGTTCAAAGAAGAATGGAAATCATATGTGAAAAGACAATCCCAATGCTACTTGTGTCCCTGAATACAACTGTTATTTTGTGCTCATTTTGTGAAGATCATGGCATCCCTAAAATGAATTTCTCTTGTTTCTTAATCGAAATATGGATTGAATTATTGTTATGTGCAACCTAAAGTCCTAGTTAATATATAAGAGTTTATTTCCAATTTAAAAAATATATTTTAAGTAATAGAAAAATATATGTTGTTCTATAATAATTACATATTTTGTCCTATATGGAATAAACTAATGGTTGAAATTGATTTTAAATACAATTTCAGAAAGATGTAGATCTCTTTCCAAGTTTCTCAAATATTTGTATATAGCACACTAAGTTTGATCTCAAATATGGAACAATCCTAAATTCTAAGGCAAAATTGACAATACAAACCTCAGTTTTACATTTAACTATATTTAACTAAATTGACTTTGTGTACTATTGATACTAATTTTAAGCTTTAAGGTAAGTCTCAAAAGCCATCAAAGGACTGAGTATAAAAAAATATAAAGTGAAACAATTTATTTTGGAGCTATAAGTGAACCCAGAAGTGTTCCAGCCTTCTATATTTTTCAAATGGAATGGTGATAGCCAAATAAGAGGTCCCAATGAGGGATGTAGTGAAATGAGTTGTTTATAAAATACATCACTGAGAACAAGAGTCTTCTGTGACATGGAGATATGAAAAGTTTGCATGTGGTCTGAGTAGGAAACCAGGTATACAGATACATCTGCATCTTTTCATAAGCTCATTTAAACTTGGGGTCAGATGGATTTTTAAAAAATTAAAAAATGGATATGGAATAGCATACATAAATCTTTTATTCATTATGTACCAGATATTGAATTTTATTTTGATTTCTTGGTCTGAATGACCTATACTAGCAAAACAAAATAAATTCAAGTTGAGAATACTGAGGGCAGATTCTGGTTTATTCTTAATTACCTCACTTTCACAGGTTATTTGACTTCATTAAATTCTTTTAATATACAACTCATGAGAACATAGAATTTTATTTATTTATTAATAACAGTGATTTAATAGAGGTGGGATGTTGTTCTATAAAATCAGAAATTATGCTTTCTTTTAAAATAGAGAGAATTTATAAAAATAATTCATACGTATTATAGTCAATAAAGCATTCTAACTGACCCCTGTACCATGGTTCAAAGATAACCTTTTTTACATATGTGTTACAAATTTAAGAGTAACAACTAAATGAAATCCTATTTGCTCGTATAAAAGAATGAAATCATGTCTTTTGCAGCAACATGGATGGAACTGGAGGCCATTATCTTAAGTGAAACCAGACAGAAACAGGAAGATAAATAGTGCATATTTTCACTATAAGTGGGAGCTAAATAAGGTATACAGGTGGACATAGAGTGTGGAACACTAAATATTGAAGAATCAGAAGAGTGAGGGAGTTGAGGGGGGTGGATAATGAGAAATTACTTAATGAGTACAATGTACGTTATTCAGGTGATAGATACTGTAAAAGCCCTGATTTCACCAATACACAATCTATGCATATAACAAAACTGCACTTGTACCTTATAAATTTATACAAATAAAAAAGAGCACTCAGAATCTCTTTCACATTAAGAAAAGAGTAACAACTAAAATAATAGAAATGGAACTGATAGCTTCGAAGGGGGCCAAGGGGAGACAGAAGAGAAATCTAACAAGCTTTTGTTCCAACAAAAGCAGGAAAGGAGAAAATTATAGAATAAAGGAAAGCATGACAACCTGAAAATGTAAAAAAAGAATATTAAAATTTAGTTCAAATATTTTAACAATCACACAAATTAAAAGTCCGAAACTCTCAGTTGGAGTTTGAAAATCCAATCCAGTAATAGCACTGAAAAGGAAATGATAGACCAGCAATTCAATAACCAAAAGAAGGTTGATGAGGCAATATTGACAGCAGAATAGAAAGCAAAGCTAACACATTAGTAGAGTTAAAGAATAAGAGTAAGAAAATAAAAAGGACTCACTCACCAAGAAGTACAAAAATCACGAATTTGTATTCAACTAACCATGTAGCCTAAAAATAAATAAGAGAAAAATGGAACAAATTACAAAGATAAATTTGACAAATTCAAGTTATAAATGAAGATAATAAATAATAAGGAAGTGACTGACATATAGATCATAAATAATGGCCCTAGCCATATAATATATATATATGGTGTATATAATATCCATATCTACATCTCTATCTCTAGCTATTTTTATGCTCTTCTTTAATTATTTTCTTGTAGAGATGGGGTTCTTGCTATGTTGCCTAGGTTGGTCTTGAACTCCTGGCGTTAAGCAATCTTCCAGCCTCAGACTCCCAAAGTACTGAAACTACAGGTATGAGCCATTGTGCCTGGCCTATTTTTATTCTTTCTAGATCAAGTAGAAATTATGTATTCTGATCAAGCATATGAACATTTATCAAAAAATGACCAACTGCTATGTCATCAAAATCTTTTGACAATTTTTGAAGAAACCAAATCATAGAGACCACATTTTATAAAAACAGTGCAATTAAATTTTTTAAAAATCAAAGATATCAAAAATTATACATTTGGAATCGTCAAACAAAATATTTTTATGTAACATTTCTATAAGAAGTATGTTAAAGTAGAACTTATAAAAGATTCAGAAATTAATAATTATGAAAAACTAAAAATAAAATATTGTACTATACAAAGAATATGATATCCAATGGTAAATTTATAAACTTAAATTATTTATGAAGCACATTAAAGACTGAAAATAAGTACTTTATTCAAATCAAAACCTAGAAAAATATCAAAACTAGCTCTTTAAAAATATCAGTGAGACAACACCGAAGTGAAAACATTAGAAATAAAAAACTAGACATAACTACAAATAAAATAAAATTCAAATATAAAATTAACACTATTAGTTTTGTGCTAATAAATTCTACAATGTAGATGAAAAAGATAATTTTCTAGAAAATGTTAAAAACAGAAATTAATTCAAGGAGAAATTAAAAGCCCCAATATACAAATGATCATGAAAGCATATTGATCAGCACTCAAAAGTCCCAACCATGAACATAAAAGACACTGAACCAAAAATATTTTTAAAATTACTAAATAATTAAAGAAAAGGTAATTCTTATGCTAGGCAAATTGTTAAGAATAAAAAAAGAGAGATGGATATCCAATTTATTTGATATGAATTGTAAAATTCACTCAAAACCTGGAAAAGGACAATATAATAACTTATAGGTTGTAGCTTACAATACAGATGCAAAAGCAGTAAAGTATTATCAAACTAAATCCAGTAGAGCATTAAAAATATATATTATTACCAATTAAGATTTATCCCAGGAATGTAAAGATAGAGGAAGTTAGTGTAAGTCACAAGTTAACAGATAAAAAGAAGAAAATTATATGATATTTCCACATCTTTTATTTAAGAATAAAATGACACTTATTATACTAAAATGTTTGTGCAATTAACTTCAACAGAACCAACAAGGTCAGAAAGAGGACAGGACACCCAAGATTGAGTTCTAATGCATATTGTACTTGAGGCCCATACCAGTATAATAAAATAAGAAAAATATTAAAATTTGGTTCAAAGATTGGAAGTGAAAGCACAAAATTTTCATTATAAGCAGTAAGAGTCTACATTGTAAATGCAAGATAATCTATTGCCAGACTGTGAATGAGAATTCAGCATGGTTCTTGTATACAAAGAATCATTGTACATAAATTAATACACTATTAAACACTAGCAATATCTAAGACATTATAGAAGAAAATTATTCTAGAAAGCAACAAAAACTGTATGGAATGTACCTAAAGATGTGGTACCTGAATATTTTGTAGAAATACATAAACTCTTACCATGGGCATAAAGGAAGACTTAAATGGAGATAATTCTGTGATCATAAATGGAAAGATAATTCTTAATGATCTGAAATATCTTCAAATCTATCTATCTCTCTCTATATATACTCAATGCAATTAATATTAAGTTGTTTTCATGGATTTGATAAGCTGATATCAAAACATATGTGGAAAAGTAAAGGTTAAAAATTGCACCAATGTATTTTAAAGAAGAATGGAATGGGCCAATGTGTGAATTAAACACCAAACTAGAAATCAAGACTCACATCTATAATAATTAAGCATACGTAGTATTGGCATAGGAATTAGTGAAACTAAATGGAAGCTCCTGTAACAACAAAGATAAAATATCTGAAAAACACTGATAATCTGAATATTAAGTCACAGATGTATTTTATCCAATCAGAGGCTGAAATGTTTTAGGTGCAAACATGCTTATGAGGATCAAACCTGTGAAGATAAGAAGATAAGGAGGAGGAGACAGGATTTGTCAGAAGGCTCCGTCAAACTTCCATGCAGGTGAAACAAAACCTTGGCTATCTGTTGTGGGTTGAATTGTGTCTCTGCAGCATACCCCCTGCAAAAAGATATATTGAAATCCTAATCCCCCCAGTATCTGTGAGTGTGACCTTGTTTGGAAGCACGATCTTTGCATATATAATTAGTTAGGTTCAGATGAGGTCATATTGGAGTAGGGTGGGCCCCAAATCCAATATGACTCTTACAAGAAGCCAGCCATATGAAGACATAGAGACACAGGTAGAATGCCACATGAAGAAGGAAGATTGGAGTGATACGTCTACAAACCAAGGAATAGCTGGGGCTACCAGAATCTAAGAGAGAGCGTAGAAGAACTTTTCCCTCAGATCTCTCAGAACCAACCTTGAGGTCTTGATTTTGGACTTCTAGCCTTTGGAACTTTGAGACAATAAATTCCTGTTGAATTAACCCACCAATTTATGGTACTTTGTTATGACAGCCCTAGGACACTAATACGTGAACAGGACAGGGAACCTGGGAGCAAGAATTGCCCATCAAAGCGTCTTATGTTGGGATAAAAATGATCATGGCCTTGCTCAGCCAACAGCTATTTTATGGTGTGCTTTCTCAGATCAGTAAGAACCGTCACTGGCTAGGTCCTCCAGAAGCAGAGGGCAGACAGAGTTTGAGAAGCAAATGTTTTTAGAGATCGATGCAGGTTAAGCCAAGAGGGAGAAAGTGGGATTTGGCAGAGGAAAAAGTCACTGTAGCACAGGTCTGACAAAGCCACACCATACTGACAGGGAGATATGGAGCAAGCATTGCCATTTGGACTGTCTTATATTGAGCCCAAATGGTCGTTTTCAACTCATTCAGTTTTCGACTCATTCAGTCACCTAAATTGGTCGCCCCAGGAAAGGAATAACTTTGGGTGAAGGTGCTCTCTGCAGTGGAAGCAGATGCTTTAAAGGAGTTGACAGCTGCAGATAGTTGGCTGAACGCACTCCTCAGAACTGGCAGGAAGTACTTCCTCAAAGTTGGATCTGGGCAGTGCATCTCTGTGTCTACCATGCGACAAGAATAGCTATGGCATAAAGCCAAAGCATTAACCAAAGCAAATTTATAGCTAGTATTTAATTAGGAAAAATGAAAATATATGAGCCATAAATTCAGTTATCTGTTAGTCTATCATCTATCTTTTATAGTACATGAACAATAAAATAAATAACAGAAGGTAGTGTGATGGAATGACACATTCAAATAAGCACATTAGCCAAATTGACTATTTAGAAAAATAATCCATTTTGACATTCACTTTATATCAGCCACTCAAAAGTTTGAGGTGTTTAAGAAATTAAATGTTAAAATTAAACCATAAAAATAAAGTCTTTCAACATATAACTGATATCAGAATGGAATTACAGCTTATGATACAGTGTGGGAGTAGACATTTACCCACACTACTTACTTGATGTAATTTTGACTCCCCTTACATAGAAAACTGTAAGCGAAATTATTCAGAAGTGAAATAAAAGAAACAATTCAAGTTATCCTGTGTTGAGGCTGTGCATTTCATTGTTGGCCTCATAAATATTGAATATGTCTTTTAAAGTTTTAGAATGAGGAAAAACTGAGATGATTCACAAAATCAGCTGACATTTAAGGAGAATTTCTTGAATGCTTTTCCAGGGAAACCACAGAATGTATTACCATAAAGATAATCCATTTTCATATTCTCTCTCTTTTTTTCTCTTTCTTTCTCTCTCTCCTCTCCTTTTCTTCTATAACTAGGAAGACTCTTACTTGAATGGGACTCATTTCTGAACAGGAAAGTTACACAAAGAGCCAAAAATGAAAAATTGATATGTTTGAGTCATAGCCAAATTATAAGAGAAACTAGACAGAAAATTATGACAAATACAACAAAGCAAGGTATAATAGACTTACTACACAAAGAATTCCTTCAAATTTATAAACAATAATAAAACTCAATAGTAAAATGGGAAGAAGACGTAAAAAATTAATAATAATACAGCATTTTATTTTCTTTTGTTATCAAGATTTTTGTTTGTTTTTTCTAATTTAAGCTAAATGTTACACCACAAGTAGCCTCCAATTTTGCATTCTTTGTTACTTCTCTGACATTGTTTGCATATTTTCACTAGATACGGCGAAAATATTGTGGCCTTTCACTGAAAGGTAGTGTTGTGATTGCTTGTTTATTAATATTTAGATTTGCAGCAGGTAATACAGCATGGAGTAGACATTTACCTATCCGTCTTACTATATAATTATGGCCATATATGGTCAGGAGGAGGAAATCTTAATTTAGGTTAAAAAAACCAAAAAACCCTTATCTGAAAGTGCCCAGATAACTTAAAAAAAAATAATTAAGACTTGAGTTATCCAGTTAATTTCCTAAATACTTCCTTTCACTTTGTATTTTTAGGGTTGGATTACTACCGGGCAAAATTTATATTCTAAATTACTAGGGCACAGTGAAACAGCTAGTAGCAAAAGGTCCTCTCTTCTGCTCTGCTATTCCACGTTCAGACATGTGAAATGTGGGGACTGCAGACCATAGGCGTGTTCACTTGGCTTATAGGCTTGCAGTCCGTGTTTCCTTTTTTTTGTTGTTGTTTGTTTGTTTTTTATTTTTTATTTTAATTTCCTCTCTCGAAAAAACATTTTGTTCTGAACTTGGAGTATTACACTGGAATTTCTCCAGAAGTCTATAAATCTTTTGAAGATATAGGTTTGTTGTTGAAAGGATGGTTTTTTTCTTTCCTGAATGGGGTGAGGACAAGGTATGCAAGAATGAACATTCTCAGTTCAATTTGCTTAGTGCACATGTGTTTCTTGCCTCCTCACACACAGAAGCAGGTAAGGCAGTTCTTATCTGGGCATAACGCCAGTTCTCCTTTCAAATGCTTCTGAATAAGCTAGCTGTTCCTAAAACATGGCCCCTTGGTGGGACCCAGAAGCCAAGCTTGTAGGAGGCCCTCCCCTGAAAGGCACCCACCGAGCACAAGTCCTCGATCCTGGCCCTTTGCAGACTATGGCTGTTGGTCTTGTCGGCAGCCTAATGATCTGCTCTGAATGGTCTTCAGGATGTCATTTTTCACAGACCGCAAGGGGCTTACGTGCTGTTACTTATTTAGCAATAAGGTTGTAAGCACATTTTGCCTGTCAAGCATATGTATGATCAAAAAGGTGTGCCCCCTGATCATTTATGTTCATGCCGTAAATCTGCTTTCTGGCCTGCGAGCTGATCTCATCAGGAGTAAACCTGGAGCAGCACTTGCAGACAGTTATATTGAGATTGTAACCCTGTGTGGCGTATTGGCCTTTTCTTTTGGTGAATCTGGGTATAAGCGCTGCCTCAGCAGATTTAAACACTTATTGAGATCAACAAGATCTTTGCAAAATGTCCAGAAATTGTCCAATTGAAATATTAACAACGGGGTATTTTTATTTGGCCTGGTGCGAATCATTTCTTGGTTTCTCTTTTCCTGCTTGACATCTGTAAAAAAAAAAAGGATCCTTACTCAAAATGGAAATATTGTTGGTTTGGCATTGGAACCGCTCCAGAGTGGTAACCAGGCCCTGATGTTGTTTCTTGTGTGACGTGTCCCCAGTAGTTGAGATGTTGGTGTCTGTGGTACTGCAGGTTAAAATCCTTGCTGCTTTTTGTGATTGCAACACAAAGCTCTAGTTAAGCTAGAGCTTTGTTTCCCACAGCTGCCTTTTCTGGTGATGGTGGCTTAAGGTTGACCGAGACAGAAATTTGCACGCAAGATTTGGCAAGTAGAAGGAAAGGAACAAGCATTTCTATACTCTGAAAGTCTGTTGCAGCTCACACAGGGTGCTAATCTGCTGACTCACCGTGTTGGTGTGGGGCAGTAGCCAGGCCTGCAGCAACTCCAGCCCCCACAAGACCTCCTCTTCCAGCATCTCTGAGTCCCGGGCTATGAGCATAGGCAGCTCTCTGGTTAAGAGTGCCAGCTTCTCCTTCAGGTCACCTGCATCAGTGCTGTTGCAGACAGTGAGAGACAGATGCCAGCTCCAGTTTGTCCTTACTTACCCCCATTTCCTGTCCATCATCAATTCCCACCTGTCTGCGCTGCTGACATCAAGCCCGGTACAGATTGCAAGAGCAAAAGCCTTCCATACATGGCTTAACCAGCTCTCATATTGCATAAAACTAACTTCATAACAAACACCTTATATTACCATAGCTCCCCATTTCTGGCCAATCTGTAACTTATACAATTCGTCGAGAGCTCTCCTATGCATGACAACCAGAAGGGCAACCATTTTCATCTTTCCGCGTTCGATAGATGAATTTATAGCTTTTTTCTCTTGATTGGGAAGATGGTAAGATTTTAATCCCTTAGTGTTCATATCCCTCCTGCACTCTTGTGCTTCTGGTTAAGTAGAGACAGTAACTATCTGTCCCTTGGTGAATAAAATGCCAAACCACACACAACACCCACTTTGTACTCCCTATTAAAATTTTACAGGTCAAAAATCCAAAGCCCACTTAATAAAAATTGTTCTTCATCATAAGTGATGGGAAAGAACAGGTCAATCTATGGAATAATGGCACAGTAATTAGAAACTTTGTAGTTGATAAAGTGTGACTACTAATCGATGTTTGGCTAATTAATCAATATTTTAATCATTAGACCTTTTAAATTTGTTTTAATGAGCATTTCCTCTAATTCCCCTGATCCCATGGCTTCCCATGCTTCTTTTATTACTGTTAAAGAACACAGCAAGGATTTGTCTGTTCAGAGTGTCTGTGTCTCTAAGGACTTTGTAGAGTAATGCACCTCATGTAGGCAGAGATACCCAAGAGTGTCCAGATTTAGACAATTAAACAAGAAAGGTATAAAGTAACCACATTATCATGGAACATTTGCTTAATGGCTAAAAGTTATGATTTAGAACATCACATTAAAACCATCATAAACTCTCCGTTCTCAAAGGGTGTTTGGAAAATTGTGTTTCTTACCCACTGTTAGGATTGGGCAGTGTTCGTGAAATCTTGCTGTTTCCCATGTCAGAGTCCACATTTGCCTTCCTACCGTGCCATGACTCACTGGCCTTGTCTTCTTCCTTGATTTTCCCCATTCTTCTTCTTTTCCATTTATGCATCTTCTGCCTCCCCTTTTCTCTTATTGATCAAGCCTTCATCTATAGACTTTACACTGCCTTAAATACTTTGACAGAAATGAGCACAATTGGCATTTATGGGGATGATGTAGACAAGGACAACATGGATTATTCCTTTCCCTTACTTAATGAGAAAAGAAGTGAGACCCAGAAAGGTTCAGAGATGCATCCAAAGGACACATAGTCTCAAATAGAACCTGAGCCCCTCAAGCATTTATATATATATATATATATTCAATGATGAAAGGAAGCACACAAGTAAAAAAGTGTAAAAAGAAGTACTTTTGTATATGCCTTTAAGACATTCTTAGGAAAATGCCATCAGGACAATGTGGGAACTCAAACTGGGCACCTGTGAGAATACGGCGTTACGGTGGTACAGGTCTCATTATATATTATAATATAATGATATTATATTAAATACATGGTATTATTACATGGCAGTGCTTGACATGAGCAGAGAGAGAAATTATTGTGGATGTACAGGTCTCAAAGAGTCTGGAACACTAACTATTAAACACTGCACCATCCAAAAATAAGATGATAAAATTCTTCCTACATGAAGATACTTTGTGATATCCTGATTATTCTGGAAATCCAGGGCACATTGTAAATTACCATAGTCATTAATGGAAAACATATGTAATGATTAGCTATCAAGAACAATTGGTTTTCTCTAGAATTTTGATAATGAGATCTATTCACAACATTCATTACATTCCAGTTTTCTTTTCCTTCCAGGTACATGGTGAAAGTACCACCACCTTTGAAGACAGGTGTGGTCATTGACTTGCTTGGGCCAGAAGTGGGTCTTCTCATCTGGGAAGAAGGGCTAAAGAAAACTAGGCAATTTTCTATCTTCTCCAATCTTTGTTGAATAGCTAGTGAAAGTGAATGACAGTCTGGGTTCCTGCATGACTATAAGGAGTACAGAGACCCCTGAAAAGGGCAGTGAATGTACAGCATGTTCCTACATGCATCTTAGTAATGCTAAGCTTATCCCGACGGACAGAGTACGTTTTGAGAAAGCTGTAGGGTGTTTGACATTGCCATATACGATGTCCTTCTTCTTTTTCACTTAAAGTAGCATAACTCTTTGCAATGTCCTAAAAACAATATACTCTTTTCATACATTGGTGTGACAAAATCAGGGAGCTAGGTTTTGAGTGTGGATTTAAACAATTAATCTCATTACTTTACGGCAATGCCTTGTAGGCTCTGTTTCATGTTAGGACCATGGTAGCTTGAACAAATTTCACTCACCCTCATCTTCTTTTAACTACAAACTCTAAGTGTTCTTTTTTGCCTTGCTTCTTACTAACCAAGATTCGATGTAGTTGGTCAATCTATCACCAGTGAAGAAAATTCTTAAAGGTGGTTATAAAATGCTTATAGTTATATTAGTTTTTTAAGTACTTTTTGAGTAAGGAATTAACTGCCATTTTCAGGGAAAAAAATCCCATAGGTACATCTTTGTAATAAATTTTTTTTCATTACATATAAAAAAGCACAATACTATGTTCAAAGAAGGCGGCTTAAAATTGATATCTAGTGTTTTTATTTTGATAATTTCAGTCCTAACATGTGTGAATCTTATATAAATTAGTTAGCATTATATTTTGGCAGTCTTTGTCTGAATGAGATCCTTTGACATAAAAGGGCAAGAATCCTGGAGGTAAGCCATTAAGATCCTGAACCATCAGACAGTAACAGATTTTGGGTTTTAGGGGGTCAATAATAACACGACTGTTCCCAACCTGAGATCAGAACCAATTTACAGGGAATGATACAGGAGTCAGACAGTTAGAGATCAAAATGTCAGCTTTATTACTGATAAAAGCAATAGTGAAGGACATAGCTTAGATAAGTCCTAATAGGCTTGCTAAGGCTCCTCTGAATTGAAGTCACCCCCCTTCCCATTACCACCAAACAGACAACAAACAAAACCCCTGCAGTCCTGCAGTGGTAGGAGCACAGCCTGCTCTACCAACTTTATCACATGGCTGTCAGCAGGTGGAAATCCACCTTCTCTGTAGGCTGTCAGATTCCAGAGAGAAAAGCAAAAGGACAGGCTGCGGCAAGCACGTCTGGTTTACACTTGCAAACTAAATAAGCCGCCGCTCCTGTTCTCCTGGGAAAGAGAACATAAAGTGTGGTGAGTGAGACTGAGGACATCACTCTTGGGCAGAGTTCCTCAATCTCAGCACTATCGACATTTTGAGCTGGATAATTCTTTGTTGGAGGGGGCTGTCCTGTGCACTGTAGAATCTACCTGCTAGATACCAATAGCACCCCTGTGAGTTGTGACAACCAAAATATAGCCAACTTTTGCAAATGTCTGGGGTGGCAGTGAAAACATAGAATCTCCCCTGGTTGAGGACCTCTGCCTAAGGGCTGTTTTTCACTTAGAAATTGGAGGAGGGGGGAGTAAGTGTTTTCCATTACTGAAAACTAGCAATCTAGTGGAATTGATCACTAGATTTTCAGTTCTCAGACTACCATGAAAAGTAGAGCCTAGAAAAGTATCTTTAAAATTACACACAGTACAATAAATTCTAAGCAATGATAATTCAGGCATTATCAGAAGAAAAGCCAATGTTATTAATACTTAGTAGGAAGAAGAAAATTATTATTATATCTATCATTATTTCAGAAAATATAAATATTCATATGAATGTTATTAATAAGAATTAGCAGAAGAAGATAAAGACAAAAAAGGAAAGTGGAGATGAACATGACCACATTAATCCCCCAATATTTACATGTTTGCCATATACACAGCATTCTTCTAGTTGCAGGGATTATAACCTGTGCCTGTACTATATCATCTAAACTATATCTTCCCTGTCATGAAAAATATGGGCGTTATGACATACACCCATAAAAAGTTCAATATCAATATCATGTAGAACGTGATTCAGTGCAATTCAGTCCTCATCTTTTGTCTTTTGGAATCTATCTTTTAACTCCTTGAAGTGAAGAAAGCACTTGATTTGTTTCTGTCCTCAGTCTATAAGCCTAATGTCCATGTAGCTACAGAAGGTGTGCAGTAAAATATCAGAAAAGCAAAATCCTATCAGCACCTGGCCTTGGCTAGCTAAGGTTATGGCATACGACAAGAAGCCCAGAATAAGAGAATCAAGTGTGCAGTGATCGGGGTATAGACCAGGCCTGGTCATGGGGCAGAAACAGAAGCAATTTAAAAGGTGAAATGAAATCTTCTATCAGAAAAAATTGGGCAAAAACGAAGACCCAAATAGTTCATAACTCTTAAACTTTTTGATGTCATATATTCTTTAAAGGGTCTAACACTATGTACCCCTTTCCCAAAGAAATGCAGACGCATACATACCCAAACACACACACACACACACACACACACACACACACACACACACAATTTTTCTAGGGTTTCAGCGGGACACACAGGTTATTGATCTAGGATAAGCCAAGGTTGTTGGTCAAAAGTCTGGGGAGACAGGACCCATGCCCACAGCCCACAGCCCACAGTCTACAGCCACTGGCTGGACTAGAACATTCCGTTTTTACCATTGCAATCTGGGACAATGTCTTAGATGAAACATAGAGAGTATGGGCAGTGATATACATAATTTGGATTTAGAAATCTTTTTGAAGAAAAGGATATATTTGACCTCAACTATCTTCTGTTTAAATATTTTTCTTGATCAAATTCAAGAGTCCTTAATTTGTGTTGTCTGTGGACACAGCTTTGATCTAAATAATCACATATCCTAAAAGTCTCCTTTTCCAATTTATACATCACTGACCCCTTCATTATAAAATTTTAGAATTTCAGATAGAAGAGAAAACAGATTTGCAAGGAAATGTAGTGATTTAAGACATACCTTTAAAAAATATTTTTAACAGAGATCTTTGTAGTTCAAAGAATCAAAGTCATACTCCATAAATGTGTTCTATCAGTTTTTATCATATTTATATATTCTGCCTTGGCTTTCTATTTTTTAAAATTCTGTTTAATTTTCTCTAGTTATCCATATAACATATTCATGATTACATTACTCTTAACCTTAAGCTAATAAAAAACATATATGAAAACCAGAAAGTATTTCCCTAGACCTACATTTGTCCTCCATCCACTCCAATCCCTACATAGCCCTTTGGTAAGCAGAATAAGAGCTAATGCATACCAAGTGTCTACTATGTGCTAAGCATCATCCTAGGTACTTTCTATGCACTATCTCATTCAATTATCAAGGAGCACTATGAAGTAACTACTTTTTTATTATTATTCCCATTTTCCCAAATAAGGAACCTGAGGCTTAAAAGATTAAATGACTTCCATCACCACTACTGAAATTGACAAAGCAGGAATGCAAACTCAGACCTTTGATTCCCAATCCTGGGCTGTTAACATCTCCATTATCCTATACTTAAGGCATATAGAGGGTATAATTCTTTACTTTTCTAGTTCTTTTCTTTATAATCATTATTTTTATTTTCAATAATTTCCATCTGTTCCATATATCTTTCCTATTTTTTTAATGTAATTCAGAAACAATGCTAATTTTATTATCTCGCAAGTTGTTCAAAGGAGAAACGGCTGCGTTCACACTGCAGGGCATATGTGCATTCCACTCACAACCCCAAACAAGGTAGGGTGGCCTTTCTGCTACTCTGTTGTATTTTAAGTACTTATAAATTTTTGTGTAATTTGTACGTGAAGTCTATTCCATCTGTTTCCATATTTCTTCCTCCTATGGGTCTGACAAAATTTACTGCAATTACTTTTTTAAAAATTGATACCTTAATTTTTTCCTTTTTAAAAATTTTCTTCTCATACCCCATAAGAGACAAGAAACATAGTAGAGTGAATAGAGCACTTTAAGGGGGTTTCAGAAGGCTGAGATTTTATTTCTGACTCTGCTACTGACCTTTTATATGCCCTTGGGTTTAACCTCACTGCACCAGACTTGGTGAAGAGGTGTATTGGCTTCTCTGCTAACATGCACTCAATGGGCCAGATCCTTCAATGAGCCAGCTGCACTTGGGGATTAAGCTAAGCCATTTGGAGGGGCATTAACCCTTTCTGGTCAATGAATTTTTTATGCACGAGTGGAATAACTTACTAAACAGTGCCTACTGCCCTTCACTACACACCCCTTTCTCCCAATTGCCTAACTTACACAGAAAGAAAGTGTCACACTCAGTCAATAACTACGCAGCACTTGAGAGAAGTGCTGAGCAGTGGGAAAAAAAGGAATAGCAAGTAAATGAAACGACCCTCAACAAACAGGTGAACAAACTGTAGAAATCAATGACATGAAAATGGACTGCTTTCCTCTCCTCATTGAATTTAGTTGCCTGTCTCTTCTCCCTTTTGCTGGCTGCTGGAATTCCATGAGTAAAAGTGTCATGGAATGGCCCTGCATAGCCACCACACTGCCCAGGAAAGAGCTTACTCATTAAGCTCAGGGATGGCATCCACTGCCCTCTGGACCAAAGTTAAATTCCTGACTGTTGCTTTCAAAGCTCTCCATTAGTAGGACTCACCCCAGTTATTTGTTTTAATCTTGAGCCTATTGGTACCATTCTGGCCAGGCTTTCTCTCTGGAGTTGATTCACAGAGAATTCTTCCACCATTGTCTCCAGGCCTTTTCCTGAAACTTTTTACATACATGCCCCTGGCTCTTTCCTTTTAGTTCCACCAGGTTCCCTTCTTTCGCTTAAAGCACAAGGCCTGCCTCCTCCAAAGCTTCCCAGAGTTACATTTGTTTGGGAAAATTCTTGAAGAAGCAAGGGCCCTTAAGAGCATAAAAGTGATTTTCTTTATGATGGAGATGGGGGCTATGAGATTCTCCTGGTAAATTTGTAAGCTTTCTGAGTAGCGGGGTCTTTTTATAAAATGGTGATTTAGATGTCCAGTACTTGACCAAGAAACTTGTTGATGAACTAAGAAATGAGAATACCAACTTTCACAACCTGGAGAGGCAGCACTAGTTTCACATATATTGTGAACAATCTTTTTCAATTTAGAGTGTAGAACTGTTTTTACCTAATTCTTTATATATTATGCATGGGTCCTTATCACAAAGCAATGAAGAAAATTTCTCTAAATAAAAGCAAATGAATTAGAAGGAAGGAGATTTTTTTTTCCTGTTAAAGAATTTGTTGAAAATCTGGAACCGAGAGTTGAAAGGGAGTTGTTTTGGTTTTCTTTTTTCTTTTTAAATAATTCATTTAAAATCTAGAACTGAGAGCTGTGGGTTAGGAATGAACAAATGCTAAATAATATGTGAACTATTTCATCATAGTGTTCCCATGTCAAACTTGAACTAATATATAGTTGTGTGGCCGTGAGCAAATTACCTAATCTCTTTGAGCTTTAATTTCTTCAATGTGATTCCGAGATAATATCACCTGACTCTATGGTGAATGAGAATGAAACAAACAAACAAAAATCCTGGTACATATTATGAACTCGAAAATTATAAGTGTTGTGGCTTTCTCTACTCTCTGTCTTTCTAGTTTCTACATGTGCTACATATAGAAACTACATATTTTAACTCTTAAATATTGTTTAGAAGGTATTAAGTTTGGACAATGAATGAAAATAAATACAGAAAAAAATTAAACCTCCATGAGTGATTAAATGTTAACATTAAAAGGTAGCAAATTGATGTTTTAACTTAAGAAAAGATCTTCTGGCTGACAGCTCACTAAACTATCTAAGATATAGGAAAACTAGAAAACTCCCAACAATCCCCAAAACTATAGCTGGCTATCATCTTGTTGCCCAAATCTGGATGAAATTTTCTATAATATTAAGTTTGATGAAACTGTATGGAAACAAACAAGTGATAGCCCTTTCTTGGTATAATCTGGAGAAGCAGCAACCGTGCTTTCTTGAAAGTTGTCAGGAACACCTCTCATCTCTCTCCTCATACTCTATTTCCTGGTTGAGAAGCACAAGGTCAATGCCAACCAAAACAACTATAAAGGTACTGGTTTTCTTGTTTGTTTGTTTGTTTTTAAGTAGCTGGAATTATGGTAGACTATATCCTGGCAGCTATAGTATCCACAGTAAGTGCTAGGAAGAGGAAAAAATGGATTCACAGCTAGAATAGGCCTTGAGAATACAAAACATACTAAGGTTTGTAATTTAATATGTGCTCCATCTGTACACAGCATTGGGCAACAAAAGTGTAGGGGTTCATGTCAAGTTGTTATAACCTCCACTAACTGAATATATTGCAGACAGAAGTTGTGATGATGGAAGTCATGCACTTCAGAGCGCTGACTATCTCTGTATCTGAGGATGGAATAGTATTTGGATTTGTTAGACTTGGGGAAAAGCGCTATAGAGATAACACAATATCTCATGATAAACACTGAATTTGGAAAGAGCTATGCTCACTTGAGGATGAATAAACCCAAAACAATGGTTGTTCGTGGGGGTGAAAAAGAGGAGAGAAGTCAGAAGAGCACAGCACCATGCAGATCTAGAGAAAATCCTTAAGAAAATGTAACCAGGTCCAGAAGACAATTTTATAAAACTGTTTGATGTCTTCAATGATGTCATGGATAGCATCCATTGCCCTCAGTGTTACAGACAAACTCCATACCGTTGTTATTAAAGTTCTCCTTCAGAAGGACTCACTAACCAAGCAATAATCATAAAACACCTTATGCAACAGCAGCCAAAACCCACAGGAGAGGAAAAAATGAGATAAAAACAGACTGCGAACTGGACATCATAAGAAAACAGATTAAAACTGGAAAACACCGTTAAGGAGCTAGTTTAAGCCACAGCAGTTCATTTTGTAATCTACATAGAGGATTAAGTTTCAGGTGGTGATTTCATTCATTTGTTTATTGACCAAATGTTTACTGAGGTTTCCTCTGTGCTAGACACTGAGCAAGCTGTGTACAAGATATAGCAATGAACAGAAGAGTTTAGGTCTCTAGAAGCTTACTTAACAATGAGGAATTCAGATAAATGTTTAAAATGGCTGTAATGATAAGTGCTAGGAGAAGTGGAATAAATTAGGTAATAGAAAGTAAAAGAGTGACCATTTTAGAATTAGGTAGTCAAGGAGCCATTTGTGAGAAAATAACATGAAACAAAGACACAAACAGCAAGGAGCTGGTCTCTTAGAAAGAAGTGGTGAAATTCTAAGAGGACTAGTTTAGTGCCAAATTTACTGTGGCAGGAACAAGCATGGTAAGTTCAAGGCATGGAAAGAAAGCTAGTATGGCCTAATCCGGGTAGACAGAGAAATTGTGTTAAGATATGATTAGAAATGCAGTCAGAATATTTTGAGTGTTGTAAGTCAGGGAAAGTAGCTTGGATAATATTCCTACTATACTGGAAGCCATTGGAGGTTTTAAGAAAAGTGAGTTGATCTTTGTGTTAGCTTGAGTTCCACAGAAAGCAGGATCTGAGACAAAACTGAAATGTGGGCGCTTTTTGGGAGAATTTGATATTGAGGGAGCAACTAGGAAAAACATGATAGCAATTCAAAGAATGAGGGAGAGCCAATACCAGGATACAATGCATCTACTAAAACCTATAGCTAACATTACACTTAGTGGCGAAAGACAAAAATGCTTTCGCCTATGACAGGGAAAGTAAAAAATGTGTACTGTACAGGTGGGAGAGGTAGAGTAAAAAAGAATGTCTACTCTCACTGCTCTGATTCAATAGAATGCTGGAATTTCTAGTTGGTATAACAAAGCAAGAAAAAGAAATGAAACCTATACAGCCAGGAATGGAAGAAATAAAATTGTCCCTATTTGCAGACAACATGATTGTCTATTTAGGAAATCCCAAGGAATCTGAAACAAACCAAAAAAATCTTAGAATTAATAAATGAATTCAGCAAAGTCACATGGCACAAGATAAAAACACAGCAATCACGTAATAGCAACGAACACATGAACACTGAAATTAATAATACCATTTACTTAAAAAAAAAGATGAAAGTTTTAAGACTCTACAAGTGTATCTAAAACTTCTTAGATGTGACACCAAAAGCACAATCCAAGAAAGAGAAATCAATAAATTAGACTTCATAAAAATGTTAAAAATTTGGCCTACTAACAAAAAATACCACCTGAAAATGAGGAGATAACTGATGCAGTTATAATATAAACAGGTTAAAACAAAGCATCAGAAACACAACATATCACTAGGGTTAAAATTAGATTGTGTCCTTTTAGGAGAATTGCATTAGTTCTAGTTCTCCACATTTCCACCTTGTCCCCAGGAGCCAATTAGAATGTTAGGGACCTGAATCTTGTTGGACAAAGATGGAGACCCTGCAGCTCAAAAAACAGTCCTGATATTTATCTGGGAAGCTATATTTAATTTATTACTCAGAATTAGGTGGCATGTAGAGAATCTGGATTACTCATACATTGCTGATGGGAATATAAAATGGTACAGCCTCTCTAGAGAATGGATTTGCAGTTTCTTATAAAACAAAACAGACAACTTACTATATGACTCAGCAATGGTACTTGGGGATTTATCTCAAAGAAATAAAAAATTTTGATCACACAAGAATAGTGTGTAGTAGCCACAATTCATATTGTTTCTAGCTTTCCAGTTGAAAATAAATGGATAGAAAAAGATACACCATTCAAATAATAAACATAAAATCACTGGAGTGCTATATTATTATCAGATAAAACAGATTTTAAATGAAAATGTATCACCAGAGATGAAGTACATATTTGAATGGTAAAATGTCAATTCATAAATGTGTAGGCACCCAATAATAGTCTCAAGATGCATGAAAAACACCGATGAATTAAAGGAATACATAGAAAATTTCACAATTATAATTTGAGATTTTTCACACCAATCTCTTAGCAGTGGAGGAAAAAAGAACAAAATCAGCAAAGCATGAAATATCTGAATAACAACCACATCCAACTAGACTATTGATATTTTACAAAACTTGAAATTCAATAACAGGAAAATACACATTCTTTTTAAGTGTACATAGTAAGATTCTAAGGATATACCATTTTCTTGGACATAAAACAAGTTTCTATAATTTTAAAAAGATTGAAATGACACAGATTACATTCTCTGATCAAATAGGAATTAAATAAAAAATAAGGTACCTAGAACTGCAAATAAAGCAATACATAATTTACTTCTTACTAATTTTTGTATACAATTAGAAATCCCAAGTGAAATTAGAAAATATTTGAATTGAATAGTAATCAAAACACAACATATCAATATGATTGGGATGCAGCTAAAATAGTACATGAAGGAAAAAGTATAGACTTAAATGCCTGTATTGGAAAAGAAGAAAGGCCCCAAGTCAATGATCTAAGCTTCCACCTGAACAAACTAAACAAAATTGGAGCAAATGATAATCAAAGCAAGGAGAAAAAGAGAATAATCAAGAGATGAGAAGTAATCAATGAAAGAAAAACAAGAAACACAGAGATTCAATGAAATAAAATTGTTTGGTAAAATGATAAAATTGATAAGCCCCTCGCCAGCACAACAATTGAAAGAAAAGATGGCCAAAATACCAGTATCAGAAGTGAAAAAGGGAAATAACCATATAAATTTCAGACATTAAATGGATAATGAAGGAATATTATTAAAAAATTATGCCAATAAATTTAACAGCTTAGATAAAATGAATAAAATTTCTTGAAGACACAAAAAGGCCTAAGAGAACTTTTTGGGGGTGATGGAAATGTGTTCTATTGGGTAAGATATCTATCCTGATATTTGTGGTGGGTACACGATAGCATACATATGTTAAAACTTATAGACTGGTTCACAAAAAAATTGGTGAATTTCACTACATGTAAAATGTCTTTCAATAAAGTTAATAAAAAGCCTGATAAAAGTCTGGCAAATGCAATAAGAAAAAAGTAAAACTTAAGCAAAAGTAAATATAAGAACTTTATTATTATGACATCTCAAGTGGGCTTTTAAAAAATATGAACTGTTTGCTTTTTATTCTATCTATTCATTTTAAGTGTATAATACAGTGGCATTAATTACATTCATGATGTTGTGCAACCATCACCAATATCTACTATATACTTAACAATTCACAGCTACTATGCAAATAGCTAGGGGATGCCTGATTTAAAAAAGCAAAATAAATCAAGTGAATTAAATAGTTAACAAATAAATTTATATAAACTAGTTATTTATTTAATTTACTATTTCAATAAGTTGATTTAACATTGTAATCATTTAATAACTAAAGTAGAAGAAAATGAATGTCTATTTGATCGAAATGCTGAGTCCATTAATATTTGAAAAAACCACCAAAGGAAAAATTGATGGATTTAACTATATAAAATATAATATTTCTGAACATTAATAACAACATTAGATATCATTAAACAGAAAATAAAAATTTATGAAAAAGTATTCCTTAAAATAAAGTAGACAAAGGCTCTAATCTTCCATGTATAAACAAAGCATATATAAGTTTATAAGAAAATTAATAAAAACTCCACTATAAAAATGTGCAAGAATAAGAATATGTTGTTGAACAGTGGATCAACACTGTTGAATATAATTTTCAATGTTTTATTTTTCAAATAATCAAAGAAATGAGAATTAAAATAGAAAGAGAAGACTTCTGCTTATCAAATTATAATATAAAAGATATATGAAACAATAAAGTCAGGACAAGGGTTTCATGAATGTTAACTCTGCCCCAAAAAGTAGGCCTATAAGTACCTGCTCAAGAGTAATTTAGAACGCATTAAGAATATTTAAGCATATGCTGTTTGTTTCAGTAATTATACTTCTAAAAATTATCCTAAAAATAATGTGAAAGTTCTTGTTAGTGAAAATTTTGAAATTTCAACTAGTAGTAAATTGGTAAATTGTATTTGGGGCAGCTGCTTAAAGAAATCTCATAAACATATTAGGAATCAGATTTATGACAGCTATTTGAACCTATGGGGTATGTGTATAATATATTAGATAAAGAAAGCAGTATTCTATAAAAACAATAACTCAATTAATGAGAAATATATTAATACAATAGAATTTTGTTAGCCAACTTTTATTTAATCGACTGTTATTTAATTGGGTCAGATTAACTCAATTCTACTATTGCCTTCATATTAGTCACCAAATTCCATCACACAAGGAGTGCTTAAGGTTGTTAAGCTCACTGGTTCTACTTTCACCAGTTGAATTGTTTGCTTACCAAAAGTGAGTTAAATTAAATGTGCAATAACCTCTTTATGCCACTTAGACTTATTGTCATAAGTAAATAATATAATTAAATTTTATATAAACTGATATAGTGTGAAAAGAAAGTGGTATTCTGCATAAACAGAGCTGAAGGCTTGGACAAATTAAATAAAGGTGTGTCTTTCAAAACATATTGCTGAAGAATTATGCACAGGTGATACAATATTGAGAGATGTGGGGTAATATAAAAGTTAAGAATTCTCACTCAAATTTTACACACACCTTTAAGAAATCAATCCTTGAAACTGTAGACTGCCCAGGAAAGAGGATATGAACTTCCTTTCAAGGATGAGCATAGTCATAGGAACATCCTTGACCTATGACAAGATATTTTCAAATACTTATGCATTTTTTCTTTGTTTTCAGTTAAAATAAATAGATTTCGGTATGCATGTGCCATTCTATATGACTCTCTCTCCTGCTGATTTTTTCAATGATCGCACCAACACCCAGCCCTGTTCAGTCTTTAGCAGTATCCTGTGTGAATCAATTACCAAATATCCAGTGGGACCGTTGGGACCGTCTTAATGCTGTGTATGATCCAAGAACCATGCAGAGCCCTAGGGGATTTAGGGGATTTGAGGAAGAATCAAGGTTACATTTGTTTGTCTGTCCGTCTGGTAAAATGGGGACCCAGAATCATAAATGAAGAGTTGTTACCAAAAATAAATAAAGAAAAGAAAAAAGGAAAGAAAAAGCAATATTTTTTGCATGTCTGAATGTGTGGCATATAAGAGCATAAATATTAATATGGCAAAGGTTAAATTAGTTACTTTGAAGTAGTGGGATTTTGAGTGATGTTTTTTTTCTCCTTCCATAATCAACAAGCATCATTTTCATCATCAGAAAAAAATCTCAATGTGTGATAAAGAAAGGCAACTATTTGATTAGGAATATTAGACTGAATGAAATTCAGGGTATTATGTTTGAAAGTAAAAACCATATAGATTAAGTTTCAAATGGTTTCTTTGTCTTTGATATGAGAAGGGAAAGCATGGCTTTCCCACTGCGACCGTGGGTGCACTTGCTAAATAGAAAGGGCAGGTTAAGGAGGAGAGAAGCTGAAAGAGAGGGACAGGCAAGTCTGGAAATCTGTTTGAGAAAGTTGCAGTGGCCTTTCCATAGTGCACCACAAATGAAGGAGGCATAGCTCTCCCCTTTCTAATAACTGTTGACTCATTAACAAGAATTAGTTCTTGGCAAATAGGCATTCCCAGAAGGATAGAATATGTCTTTCTCCTTAAATTCATATAGGCTACCCAGAAACTCATGAATTCCTGGAACTTTTATTAAAATTTTCAATATAAACAAGAAATCATTTTGAGACTATAGTTCCTGGTAATGATCTCTATGGATGCAATCAAAACATGCATTCAGACTAGGAGAAAAGGAATGAAAAAAATAAGGAAGACATCTTCTTAAAGATGGATTTTTATTAAAATGTGTTTTTTTTCTTCCTTCATTCATTCTCATTGGATGTTATAGCACCATCAGTAAATTGTTATTTTTATGAGACTGTTTCACTTAGGAAATTTCTTAATTCATTACATTTTATTAGATCAGCAGTAATGAACCAAAAACAATATCATTTATTTTTATTACTACTGTAGGTTAAATCACAATGATTTATATAGCCAGATTGAAGCAATGACTGTGTAATTACTCTGTTATTGTCAACAATATATTTTTCTTAAATAAGACACTTTAACCACATGTAAAGTCGATAAATATAGAAACTTGTAAGTGAAAATAGTAGCCTAGCCACCATTTTATACTTCAGCTACCATGTGGATCCATCCTGGACGGCGGGTGTAGGTGACGTATGGAAACAGGGAAAACATTTGGTGTTAATGAAGTGCCAATGATGAGTCTGCCACAGAAAGGATATATAGTTTTAGAGTGTTGTTCACAGCACTATGAATATAAGGGGGCCCATTCCCTTAAGGGGAAACTGAATATAGCCATTCCAGTTATCAGATTGCCTGTCTGTTTCTTCTCTTTCTATGGAGAAGACTATTTTCTTAGCTGCTATGATCATTTTCCTTTAATGTCCTACAATTCCAAAAGTCATAGTGTTGTTAGGAAATGTTTTTGCAGTCCTATGTCCCTAAGCCATGTGTCATTTCAATTAGTCATGTCTTTAGAAGTGGAGAATAGCTGTTCCAGCACCTGTATCCTAATCTTCAACCCTTTTCAAGACTTACCAAAAAACAATTTAAATGAATGTTAAGAAGTCAAGTTAACAGATTTATTTGCTTGTTCATTTGTTTGTTTTGTTTTAGTAATGATGTATTAATATTTGCAGCTATCATGAAAGGATAAGCAATTTGTCCAGAGGAAAAACAATTATAGGTCTATCTATTATCCAAAATTTGGCATCCAAACAGCTCTGAAAGCCAAAACATTTTCATAACTTATTTGGCAGTAAAACCTGGCCAGAGCAGTTGTGTGGCCATTTATAGTCTTTATTCTACTTCGTGGGATTGTACAAGTATTTTGTTGCAGTTATATTAATAGGTTTGATTACAGAGCATTGTCCTAGAACCTACCTACTGTGAGTGTTCTCTAACATGTAGTGAATGCATCACATTACTTTCTAAGATTAAAAAAGGAAAAAAGAAAACCTTCATTCTAAAACACATCTGGTCCAATGGCTTTGGATAAGGGAGTGTGAATTTGATTTGGAAAGGTGAAATGAGGTGTACTAAGTAATTTTATTCTATGCTGTTCTCCTGGTTACTCTAATTTTTAAACGTTTCATTGTACACTTCCTAACCTTTTCCTTTGCCCTGCGTGGTTAATTCAAAACTATATTGGGCAGTACAAAGACAGGCGGTTACGCATCTTGTCATCTCAGGGACTGAGATAATAGGAGGACAGTTTGCATGCTCCACATACAGGTAATGCAGCTGATAGACTTCTCTTAAGTGACCTGATAAGAAGATTAGGAATATTTTTTTTTCAAAATAATTTTGGAAACACTGGTGTCAGTTTAGAGAATCAAAAGATTAATGAGTCTTTTAGATTTGGAAATTTATCAGGCAACATAGCTTCTTAAAATATGAAGAAAGCACATAATCAGGATGAGAAGTGGATGATAGGCAATCATCACGACCCGGAGTACCCTGACCTCACTGTAGTTTCTAGTCTGCTTTTGACAGTGGATAGTCTCTTCTTATGAAGCTATTTTATGATCTAGACTATGAACAGTTAAGTAATTACTGAAGATTGGTGAATCACAGCTATTTCTCTTTCTATATAGAAGCTCATAAGTTCTGGCAATAGCAGTTAGTCTTAGCAATAAACTAGAGCTTATTAGAGCATATTTCATTGCTACTAATTTAGGGCATTTTGAGCAAAAACAAATACAAAAATATTCTAGCTCTTTCTCGTCCTTTTCTCTTCTTCAATGTCTTCTTCTCTTTTATTTATGCAGAGCTTCTCTAGGTGCAATTTCAATTTATCTCTGAGAGTGTGAATATGACAGTACAAACAAACAAATATATACATAGTCACACCAAATGAACATAAGAACCTGAAGACCAAAAGTATGCTCAGGCAGCTATGCCTCCTTCACTATTTGGTGACAACATAGATGCGACTTTAAGAAAGAATAAAACCTAAGAAACTTTTAATGTTTCTTTTAATTTCTTATCATACATTCTATTTAAGATTATAATTTATCAATGTAATATATTCAAAGCTTTATCTTCATGGATATTACCGAATGGTTGCTGATGGCACAGTGTGTCTTCTCCCTGTCTCATATGTTCCACTCTTTCTCTTTTCCCTGCCAAAAGTGGGAGTGAGGGAATACCTGGTCTTTAAATATTTTTTTCTTTCTTACTTTATTTTGTGTGAGTCTAAGTTAGTACACGTCTTAAGGATTTAAAATCCTCAAGGGTAGTTAACAAATAAAATATACCTATATCTGGTAAATTCAAAGAGAGAAAGCCACTCCATGTTTTCAGTATTTCATAAGAAACAAAAGGAAAAATAAAGCAGAGCTATTCTTAAAGAAGAGTTAAAGTGATTTCTTAAATGTTATTTTGGTTTCCTAATATTATTGGAAAACATTACATTTATGAGCAATTCTTAATTCAATCAACTACCACAAGTTAATGATGCAAGCATTATAGTTTTATCAGCCTACTCTTGAATTTGTTAATCTAATCTCTTTGAGTTATGGTTTTTTGTTTATCCTATTTTTTTTTCTTAGTTCAACTATAATTTATGGTCAGTCAACCCATAAATTTTTGACAGATGACGTAGTCATTATTTGTTGTATTCATTAAGTTTAATACAAAAAGGTTTTAAATAAATTTTTAAGAAATAAAATCCAAACAGAAAAACACAAGGGAAGTGAAAGCATTAACTTTAGACCTAGGTCAAATAAGAAAATTTACTAAAGACCACAGAGCTTAGAGGAAACTGAGGAATACTGGTATAAATTTAAAGTCAACCTCACTACAAAGGAGGAGTTACTAAGAGAAAAACCATCTCCCTTGTTTTCCTGATGCTGCATTGTTCCCCAGCATGTGCCTCTCTTTCACCAAGCATCACAGAAACATCTGAGTTCTTATACACTAGGGAGCAGGTCTGTGGTCAGGGAGTTCCATCTGCAAAACAGAGTACACCCAGTGCACGTATCAAAGTATTGATATTAAATCTGAATAGAACATTATATGGTACTTTAGGGATCCCCCATTATTTTCAACTGAAAATAACCCATATTGTATTATTAATAACACAGTCTTTCATGACTTAATCCAAATCTATGATTACTGAAGCAGCACCTAAAGCCTAATGGGAAGTATTAACAACTCACGAAAAATCTTTAAGAGATTGACAAGGCTCATAGGAATAAGAGCAAATTTAAAAGAATTTCCAAAACAAAACCAAGTGGCATGTAAAGATAAGCCGATTAGTATAAACACCAAAAAAAAAAAAAAAAGCAAATCTTATAAAATTTAAATTGTGTTTCTTGGAAAAGTATATGTTCATACATGCTCTCAAGTGAATAAATAGATAAAACCCCAGAAAGCAAAATTCCCCAAGTCCCACTCATTTATCAAGCATTCAGGACATTAATGATGTGCCAGACAGTTCTTTTATCCTCTGTAAAAAATTAGGGACTATTTCAAAATGGCAGTGGTCAGTGTGTGTAAAGTGATAGCAAAAAAAAAAGAAAAGAAAAGAAAAAAGAAGCAAACAAATAGAGTGAGAGGCAAAGGGCAAAAAGCTTTATTCAACTGCATCAGCAGAAAGTGGGACTTTTTGAAAGTTAAAATCCAGAAAGATTTTGGTCCAATTTCTCTATTTCTTCTTAAAGCCACACTTTTCTTTTATTCTGGCTTAAAATGAGCTAATGGACAGGACCTCCCATTTTCTTCAATTCCTTGCCTGTGGAATTTGCTGCAGAAGTGCTTTCCCTCACTGAAATCTATCATGAGTTACTGAAGGAAAGAAAAACATTGCCTTATTGGCTGGGGGAAAAGGAAGCAGCATTTTAGAACCAAGGCAGAGGTCAGCATTTGTTTGTGCTCAAACTTGATGTCACCATTCTGAGTGGCTTCCAATTGAACAGTGTATTCCTGTACAAGTTGATAGCCCAACTCACAAAAGAAAACATTATTTCTGTTACATTCCATCCAAGGAGACAGAAGGTAGCATTAACCTATTAGAAAAGTCACTGCCACACCTTGATATTAAAGAAAAATTGTAAAGTAAACATTGAATTGTGTAGATCTGAAAAGCTTCCAAGTGTTAAGTTCTGGTGGCCTGTTTGTTACTGCCCTATCACATGGCAGGAGATACCAAACTTTGGGTTTCATGTAAGCATCTCTGGATTTATGAAATGTGCTTCTGAACAAGTTTTGCCAAAAAAAGAATTAAACCCTGTTTGTACTTTGCGCATTACTCTGAAAGTATAGTCCCACTTCCTTAATATTTACAAAGCCTAGAATAATGAGGCTTCAAATGATTTCTCTAATCTCATTTATTACCACGCATCTTTCCAAACTCTCCAAATCTCAACAGACTTATCTTTTTTCTGTTACTTAATCTGTTACAGCAATCTGCATGGCTTCTGAGCTTTCACAGTGTTGTTTCTGAACAACAACAACAACAACAAAAAACCCCAAACTTATCCTTCCTTTTGTTTGGGTACCTTAGTACAATTTCCAAACTCGGGTTTTCCTTACAAGTCTGAGTTAGGTGTCCTCATTTTGCCTCTACTTTTTCAAGAATTATCACTACTCACCCTTTGTTGTAGTTGCCTTTTACAATATTTTCAATCTTCTCACCATATTCCATGCAACTTTAGAGCTGAGACCAAGTCCATTTTGTGCTTGGCACCATCATGTGCCTGGCACATAATATGTGTTATTAAATTGTCTTAACAGATACACTAATGTGTACTGCCACTGAAATAAGCTGAACTTATAAAAATAGTTTTAATCCTTATGGTTTTCTACCTAATAGTGGTAGAGTTAATTTTTGTGTAAAATTATTATTGATGATAAAAATAATGATAATAATAATATTATAGCAGGGATAATAATACCTATTACTAACATTTATTGAATTTCTACCATGATCAGATACTATATTAAGAGTTTTCAGACATTAATTCATCCAATCTTTATGACAGCTCAACAAAGTGGGTATTACATTTTCCAGTTTATAGATGAGAAAACCAAGACTCAGAAGTAACTTATGCAATGTAATAACTGGAAAAGTAGGAATTTGAATACAAATCTATTTTCAAAGGTTGTCCTAATGCCACTATACAGTGTGGTTTACACAGAGATATTTATACTTTCAGTATTTGTTGAATGAATTTATACTTTCAGTATTTGTTGATATATATCATTATAACTTTATTTTTAAATTATAAGCTATATAATTATGAAAGAGAAAATTAACTATGGAAAAGAATGAATTTTTTAAAAAATCATTTTTCTTTCTGGCACTCTATGCTTAGTACTATACCTGGCAAATAGTATTAGATATATCCAACTGTTCAGAGTGCACATTAATACTTTACCTTCTTTGCTGTTCACATATTACAATGTCCAATTTATAGCTTATCATGATTTTTTACTATTTCTATTTGATGACCACCATTACCTTGCTGTAAGGCTTTGGAACATCATCATTTTTACCATAAATGTTGTTGTTGGGGCTTAATAATAAAAGCAACAACCAATACCAGGGTAATAATTTAATCTCCACATTTGTGAGGTGGTTACAATTATTATCACCATAGTATTTTATGTTACCTGTATTGATAAGGAAGCTGAGGCTTATCAAAATTAAGTAATTAATAAATGGCAGAGAAGGGATGTCAACCCAAGGTCTCTGACTCCAAAGGTGGTGATCTGTAAGTTCTAGAAGCTACTAGAACTTGCAAACAGCATAAACCTAATCCATCTCTGTCTCCTTTTTGCCTCCTCATGTACCTCAGATAGTGAGGAAATCTCTATTTCTTAAATGGAGATATATATAGTCTGTTATTTCAGAACATCTTCCTATCTGGAAAGATTTGTGCCAAATTCCTAAGTACTCTAAAATTCTTCTATGTATAACCCAGATGTTGTATCTGAAACTGACTTCCAAAGAACTTTTAATTTTAATTGTTTTATGAAAGACAGTTTAGGCTTTGCTCTGTTTCTTTTTGCATAATTTTTACACAAATATTATTCTATAATAGAGTATACACCTAATGTTTCAAGTTAAATGTATATTTCTAGTATTTAGCAACAAATTCTGTCAGTGAATTAATCACAAAGTTTCCTGTGTCTAGATTCATTGCCATGATTTGGTGGTAGCACTTGTCTGACTTGAGAGGGTTTAGGTGATATGTGATAAATTACTTAGCAAATTAGAAATTAGGACCTTTGACCTGTTGAATTAGGCTAGGGCACCTTTAAATTGAAGAGAGGTAGTTTTCGACATGCAATGCTAGAAACTGAGTAGTCAGCCACAGGTATAACTACTTCTTTACTGTTATGTCTGAAAATGCAAGTTGTTTCCTTGATGGCCTATGTTGCTTGGGGATTCGATGCCCAAGTCAAAACACTTGCCCACAGTTGTTTGGGAGACTTTCTTATATTTACAAAAATATTTCTAGAAATTGCTTTCCAGCTAGAGTCATCAGTATTTTAACAATTTTCTAACCTTCTGAATCCCTTTAAGATATGGGACTTGCCAGACAAATGCCATGGAGAAAATGTAAAAGCGTATCTGTTCATGAACATTTTGTTCTAATCAAGTATGAGAAAATCATTACAAATATTCTGAGTTACCACCATGTGAATACTTGGCTATAACCATAAATATTGAGGCATTAGAATGTTTTATAGACTTCTGCAATAATAAAATTACTTTTATTATTAAAAAGAAAATGCAGTACTATATGACAACCTTAATAAAGATGTTATGGTTTAAATATATATATTAATAAACATCATCATCAAGAATACAGTGGCCAAGGTCAGCTCACAATGTAAAGTCTCATAAAATTTCCCCCCTAAACAAATTAGGCTTTCTCATACTTTATGGATAGTAATACTAGATGGAGAAAAGAGATGGTTCTCCTAAGAATCAGTGACAAATAGAACAAATTCTAGGCTAATTTGTTGCTATTTCCAGTCTCCAGCAAACGTTGTTCTCAAAGAATGACAGTGACAATGACAATGCATAAACATTTGTGGAAATCTGGAAACTAAATAGTCATGTCTGGTTTACTAGTTTCTTAAGATAAGATGATCAGTGGTTCTTGGAGAAAGACAGTTTTACATACCACCTTTGATTTGGCAGTCTTGAATCGCTCATCTGTAAAGCACTTTTGTTGACTGAAGGATCTATGAGTCAGAATGAACAAAGACATATTCACATTATAGCAGATATGTGGACACACACTTCAGTCTAAGTGTCAAAGCTCAGCAGATATTTTTATAAAAGGACTATCTCACTTGCCAAAAGTGACACTTGAAAACTAGCTCTACTTAGCATCTCTGAGTCTCGCGAAGATTACACAGCAGCCAAAACCCAATTGAAGGCATAAGAAAAAATAAATAAATACTTTATCACTCAATGATTTCACATTGATTTTCCTCTGGCTGATTGAATAAATGTTAACTAACATAATGTATCATTTGGGCATAGGTGCCAATCATTAATTAACTTACATTTTGTTTTGAAACTGATTCATTAATATCTGCTCCTATTAATCTATTTACTAATAATTGTACTAAGATATGTTCCATATATCTAAAAGAAGTGGTAGTCACTTGGATATGCCTCAATTTTCTAATTTTCTGAGTTGTCTTTCTTTAGTTTTTAAATACAAATACTTAAGTTCTCATCCTAGATATAGTAACTAGAAGAGAGGTTTATTTTATTTTATTTTTATTTCATCATATTATGGAGGTACAAATATTGTTAGGGTTACAAATATTGCCCCTGCCCACCCTCCCCTGATGTGTCCAATCCCCCGGTGGTGTGCACCACACACGTTATGGCATACACCCTTTTCCTCCTCCCCCCTCCTGCCTGCCCACCACCCGATAAAAAGTTTTGTTTTGTTTTGTTTTTGACATTTTGGTTACATTGTATATCTTTGCCTCTCCCTAAGAAGGGTTAGAGTTATGCCCTTCCCCTCCAAAATGCTCGCCAAATCCCTAAGATTGGGTCCCCCCCCCCACTGAATCCCTGGTGAGCATTGCCACCATTTGAAAACCATCGTTTTTATTTTTTTTTATTTTTTATTTCATATTATGGGGGTACAAATATTGTTAGGGTTACATATATTGCCCCTGCCATTCCTCCCCACGCCCCCCCCCGCCTTACCAAAACATCAAGTATGTCCAGTTTTTTGTTTTGTTTTTTTTTATTTTGGCATATTATGGGGGTACAGATTTTAAGGTTTCAATTAATGCCCATTTCCCCCCTCCCCCCAAAAGTCTGAGTCTCCATCATGACCATCCCCCAGATGGTGCACATCTCACTCATTATGTATGGATATATCCGCCCCCCTCCCCCCTGCCCAATATCCTATTACTGTAGTACCTATGTGTCCACTTAGGTGCTACTCAGTTAATACCAGTTTGCTGGAGAATATATCTGGTGCTTGTTTTTCCATTCTTGGGATACTTCACTTAGTAGTATGGGTTCCAGCTCTAAGCAGGAAAATGTAAGATGTGCTATATCACCATTGTTTCTTAGAGCTGAATAGTACTCCATGGTATACATATACCACATTTTATTAATCCATTCTTGGATTGATGGGCACTTGGGCTGTTTCCACAGCCTTGCAATTATGAATTGTGCTGCTATAAACATTCGAGTGCAGGTGTCTTTTTTGTAGAGTGTCACTGGATCATTTGGGTAGATGCCCAGCAATGAGATTGCTGGATCAAATGGTAGATTCACTTGTATCGCTTTAAGGTATCTCCATATTGCTTTCCACAGAGGTTGAACTAGTTTGCAGTCCCACCAGCAGTGTAGGAGTGTTCCTCTCTCTCCGCAACCAAGCCAGCATTAATTGTTTGGAGATTTTTTGATAAAGGCCATTCTCACTGGGGTTAAGTGATATCTCATTGTGGTTTTGATTTGCATTTCCCTGATGATTAGAGATGTTGAGCATTTTTTCATATGTTTGTTGGCCATTCTTCTGTCTTCTTTAGAAAAGTTTCTGTTCAAGTCCTTTGCCCACTTTTTAATGGGGTTATTTGATTTTTTCTTCCTGATTTTCATGAGTTCTAGGTATATTCTAGTTATCAGTCCCTTATCGGATGCATAGGATGCAAAAATTTTCTCCCATTCTGTAGGTTGTCTGTTTACTTTCATGACTATTTCTTTGGCTGTGCAGAAGCTTTTAGTTTGATCATGTCCCATTTATTTATTTTTGTTGTTGCTGTGATTGCCTTTGGGGACTTCTTCATAAACTCTTTGCCCAGGCCGATGTCTAGGAGAGTGTTTCCAACTTTTTCCTCTAGAGTTCTAATAGTTTCATACCTTAGGTTTAAGTCTGTTATCCAGCGTGAGTTGGTTTTTGTGAGAGGTGAAAGGTGTGGGTCCTGTTTTAGCCTTCTACAGGTGGCTATCCAGTTTTCCCAGCACCATTTATTGAAAAGGGATTCTTTTCCCCAGTGTATGTTTTTGTTTGCTTTGTCAAAGATTAAATGGCTGTATGAGGATGGTTTTATATCAGGATTCTCACATCTGTTCCACTGGTCAATATTCCTATTTTTGTGCCAATACCATATTGATTTAATCACTACAGCTTTGTAGTATAGTTTGATTTCTGGCATATTAATACCTCCCATTTTGTTTTTGTTGCCTAGAATTGCTCTTGATATTCGGGGTCTTCTTTGGTTCCATACGAAGCGTAAAATTATTTTTTCTGTATCTGTGAAGAATGCTGATGGGATTTTAATAGGTATTGCATTGAATCTGTAGATCAGTTTGGGTAGTATAGACATTTTGATGATATTGAGTCTGCCGATCCACAAGCATGGTATGGATTTCCATCTGTTTACATCCTCTGCTATTTCCTTCCTCAGTGTTTCATAGTTTTCCCTGCAGAGGTCTTTTACATCCTTGGTTAAGTATATTCCTAGGTACTTTAATTTCTTTGTTGCTATTGTGAAGGGAATTGAGTCTTTGATTTGGTTCTCAATTAGATTGTTGTTGGCGTATATGAATGCCTCTGATTTCTGTGTATTGATTTTGTATCCTGAGACTTTACTAAATTCATTGATCAGTTCCAGGAGTTTCTTGGTTGAATCTTTGGGGTTTTCTAGATACAATATCATATCATCAGCAAACAGTGAAAGTTTGATCTCTTCTTCCCCTATTTGGATACCTTTGATTCCATTTTCCTGTCTGATTGCTGTAGCCAAGACTTCCAGCACTATGTTGAACAGAAGTGGAGATAGTGGGCAGCCTTGTCTGGTTCCAGTTCTAAGTGGGAATGATTTCAATTTTTCCCCATTCAGTATGATGTTGGCTATGGGTCTGTCGTATATGGCTTGTATCATTTTTAGGTATGTCCCTTCTATGCCTATTTTCTTAAGTGTTCGTATCATGAAAGGGTGTTGAATTTTGTCAAAAGCTTTTTCTGCATCTATTGAAAGAATCATGTGGTCTTTGTTTTTGCTTCTGTTTATGTGGTGAATTGCATTTATAGATTTACGTATGTTGAACCATCCCTGCATCCCTGGGATGAAGCCCACTTGGTCGTGGTGGATTATTTTTTGGATAAGTGTCTGGATTCGGTTAGCTAAGATTTTGTTGAAAATTTTTGCATCTATATTCATTAGGGATATTGGTCTGTAGTTTTCTTTTTTTGTTGCATCCTTTCCTGGTTTTGGTATCAGAGTAATATTCGCTTCATAAAAGGTGTCGGGGAGGTTTCCGTTCTTCTCGATGTTGTGGAATAGTTTCTGCAAGAGGGGTACTAGTTCTTCTTTGTAAGTATGGTAAAATTCAGGTGTGAAGCCATCTGGACCGGGACTTTTCTTTTTAGGGAGCTTTTTAATTGCTGTTTCTATTTCAGCTGTTGAGATTGGTCTGTTCAGGGAATCTATTTCTTCCTGGTTGAGCCTAGGGAGGCTGTGTGTTTCTAGAAATTTGTCCATTTCCTCCACATTTTCTAGTTTGTGTGCATAAAGATTTTTGTAGTATTCATAAATTGTATCTTGTATCTCTTTGGGATCAGTTGTGATATCTCCTTTTTTATTCCTGATGGAGCTTATTAGAGATTTCTCTTTTCTGCTTTTCGTTAGGTTAGGCAATGGTGTGTCAATATTGTTTATTTTTTCAAAGAACCAACTTTTTGTTTTATTAATCTCCTGAATAGCTTTCCTGTTTTCAATTTCGTTTAGTTCTGATTTGATCTTGTTGATTTCACTTCTTCTGCTGGGTTTGGGGTTGGTCTGTTCTTCTTTTTCCAGCTCTTTGAGTCGTTTCATTAGATTGTCTATTTGTGATCTTCTTGTCTTTTGGTTATAGGCATTTATGGAGATAAACTTTCCTCTCAGAACTGCTTTAGCTGTGTCCCAGAGGAGTTGATAACTTGTCTCTCCATTGTCGTTTTCTTCATAGAACATTTTTATTTCAGTCTTGATTTCTTCATTTATGAAGTAATCATTTAGTAGGAGGTTATATAATTTCCACGTTTTTGTGTAGAAATGTGAGTTTCTGTTAGGGTTGATTTCTACTTTTATTCCACTGTGATCTGAGAAGGTACATGGTATGGTTTCTATTTTTTTAAATTTCTTGAGATTTTCTTTGTGTCCTAGGATAGGATCAATCTTAGAGAATGTCCCGTGAGCTGATGAGAAGAACGTATATTCAGTGGATTTTGGGTAGAATGTTCTGTAGATGTCTGTCAGACCCAATTGTTCTAGAGTTTTGTTTAAGTCCATTATTTCTTTATTAATTTTCTGTTTGGAGGATCTGTCTCGTGCCGTCAGTGGGGTGTTGAAATCTCCAGCGATTATGGAGTTGCTATTAATCCATTTGCTTAGCTCCAGTAAGGTTTGCTTTATGAATCTGGGTGCACCTAAGTTGGGTGCATATATATTTAAAATTGTTATCTCTTCTTGTTGGACTGTGCCCTTCACCATTATATAATGACCCTCTTTGTCTTTCACTACTTTTGTTGGTTTAAAAACTAAATCGTCTGAAATTAGAACTGCCACACCAGCCTTCTTTTGGCTTCTATTTGCTTGGAATATTGATCTCCACCCTTTTATTTTTAGTCTATATGCATCCTTGCAGGTTAGATGTGTTTCCTGAAGACAGCATATACTTGGCCTGTATTTTCTTATCCATTCAGCCAGCCTATGTCTCTTGAGTGGAGAGTTTAAGCCATTCACATTTATTGAGAGAACTGATAGGTAAGGTAGATTACTGATCATTCTGTTGGGTTGGATGTTGTTGCTATGATTTCTGTCTTGAGCCATTGTAATATCTGGCCTTGTATATCTTTGGGTTTTGGTTGTTTTTATATTTGTGGGTTATTATTATGATGTTCCCTGCGTAACGCTGTTTTAAGTACTTCTTGTAGGGCTGGTCTTGTCTTGGTGAATTCTCTGAGCCTTTGCTTGTCTGAGAATGTTTTTATTTCTCCTTCATATAGGAAGCTTAGTTTTGCAGGGAATAATATTCTAGGCTGTGCATTGTTTTGTTTCAAAAGAGTGAGAATGGGGCCCCAGTCTCTCCTTGCTTGTAAAGTCTCATTAGAGAAGTCTGATGTTATTGGAATTGGCTTTCCCTTGTATGTTACTTGCTTCTTTTGTCTTACAGCTCTTAGAAGGGACTCTTTAGTTGACATTTTGGTCAGTCTGATGACTGCATGTCATGACGTATTCCTGTTTGCATTGAATCTCCCAGGGGTCCTCTGAGCTTCTTGAACTTGTATATCAAGATTGTGAGCAAGGCCTGGGAAATTTTCCTCTATTACATCTTCAAACAGCTTGTCCAACCCTTGAGTGTTGTCTTCTTCCCCTTCTTGTAACCCTATGACCCTCACATTAGGTTTCTTCACATAATCCCACAGCTCTTGTAGGCTTTGCTCTTTTCTCTTGTTTCTCTGCTCTATTTCTGTGGCTGATTTATTTAATTGGAGGGTGTTATCTTCAAGCTCTGAGATTCTTTCTTCTGTTTCATCTACCCTGTTCTTGAGACTTTCCACTGTATTTTGTAGTTCCTTGAATTGATTCTTCATTTCCAGGAGTTCGGTTACACTTTTCTTCATTGTGTCTATTTCTTTTTCCATATCTTGGAGGCTTTTTGTGGTTTCTTTGTGTTGGTTATTGAGTTGTTGTTTCAGCTCGGTGAGTGTTCTTATGATCCACATACGAAATTCCTCTTCTGTCATATTGGTTGCCTGATTTTGGTCGGTGTCCATTTCTAGGGGGCTGGTGCTCCTCTTTGGGGGTGTGTTTTCCTTTTGGTTCTTCATATTTCCTGAGTTCTTTCGCTGATTTCTTCCCATGTCGATCAGTTGTTGTTTCTTTCCTTAGGTTATTGTTTGGGTATTCACACACCTTGTTTAGTTTCTGAGGCGTTAGGTGGTGCCTGTGGGTGAAATTGGACCACTCCCTGTATATTGAGTCAGTGGGTGCCGTGGAAAGGCTGTGCAAGATGCCGTCCCTGTCAGTAGGTGGCATTTGCTTGGAGGAACAGGCTATGCTGTTGATTTTGTGTCCTGTTATCAGCTCTTATTCTGGGCTGTGCAAGATGCCGTCCCTGTCAGTAGGTGGCATTTGCTTGGAGGAACAGGCTATGCTGTTGATTTTGTGTCCTGTTATCAGTTCTTATTCTGGGTGGAGCTGGGTTGTATAAGCCTGACCTCAGGCCATTAGCAGGGGTCAAAGTTCTGTTCTCTGCTTCCAGGGAAAGCTGTCAGGGCGGGGCTGGAATGGTCCCGCTCAGCCAGAAGGTCTGTGTGTGGGGGTAGGGCTGTCTGAGACCCGCAGTCTGGAGCAGGCCTCGCTTCTTTCCACCCTCCCCAACTCTGCAGCTACTCCTGGGCCTCTGCCAGCAGGCCAGACCACAAGCCACCAGGCCTCCTGGGACTGTGATGTCAGCGGGGAGGTTCCCTGCACAGGAACGCCACCTGGGTTGGGCGCACGGCCTCCTCCTCGGAGGAGGGTTGCCCTCTAGGAGGCTTATCTGCCCCTGGAGGCACACACACCTCAGTAGGCTGTCCACGTATAACCCTTCTGTGCCCTGGGCAATGCCAGCCCTCGGTGCAGGGGATCTGGTCTGCAGGTCCTACATCTGGGTCCCAGAGTTCAAACTGTATTCCCACCAGGGAGAAGATTTCCAGTCCCAATTCACCCACAGGGAGCCCAAACTGGGTCTATGTCTCTCAGCTTCTGAGTCAGCACCGTTCTCCTGGGAACACCGTGCCAGTAGCACCTGGGAGGGAGGGCGGGTAGGGAGCTCACAGTCTGTGTTCCCCTGAGTCAGCTGTAGGGTCCCAAAAGGGAAGGTCCCATTCCCTGGAGGTGCCTCTGGCTGGTGGCTGTATTGTCTCTCTGGGCAGCCGCGGGTAGGGTCAGCGGAGGGGAGGAGGTGGCAATATGGTGCCTGCCGTGCGGCTCGGGTCTGTGCACACGGAGGTGCCCGGAGGAAGTTGGGAACCTGGTGCCACGTCTGCTATAGGCTCACTGCTGGCTGGCAGCGGCGGTCTCTGGGCTGGTGTCCGAAGGTCTCTCCACCCGCTGGGGAGCCCACCTGCAGTCCCAAATGCAGGGGAGGGGAAACAGCAAATCCACCTACCCTTGCCGCTGGTCTCTGGGCTGCTCCGGTGGTCTCAGCCTCCAGTTCTCCTCCGCAGCCTCCTCCCGTGGAGTCTCCTGGGGTCTCAGGTACCCCTCCTTCCGGCCCTTGTCCTCTGTATGCTCGTCTTCTTGCTTCTTTCCTCTAATTTCTGCTAGAATCTGTCTTTTCTGCAGAGACACTCTGTCTGGCGGTGTTATTTGTCCGCCATCTTGCTCTCCCTCAAGCATGTCCAGTTTTAATCAGTCAGTACCAATTCGATGGTGAGTAGATGTAGAGCCCATTTTCCATGTCTTGTGTCACCTCACTTTGGATAACGGGCTTAAGCTTAATCCAGGATAGCATAAATGGTGCTAGCTCACTGTCATTTCTTAGGATTAATATTCCATAGAAGAGAGGTTTTTGAATGTTCTCACCACAAATGATAAATGCATGACATTATGGATACACTAACTACTCTGATTTGATCATTATTCAAAATATACATGTATCAAAACATCACATTTTACTGCATAAATATGTGCAATTACAATGTGTCAATTAAAATTTTTTTTAAAAAAACTCCCAACTTCAGAGTAAATAAAGGCAGAGTGTATGGAGGGGTTGAAGGTGTTTTCCTCCCCCCACTTTGGGAGGATACTTGTTTTGTCTTAGTACTTTAGACATACAAAGCTGGCTATCAGAAATAAAAATAATATTAAGCATCTATACATTGAAAATAATAATAATATTTTCTTTTTACAGTTGTTGTTACAATTAAATAAACATATTCAAATGCCTTAACGGTGCTTCCTAAGTAGTAAGCACTTATTAAATGTTAGGTTATTACCATTATCATTATTAAAATGAGCACCATTACTGCTGCCATTCACATCTGTATCCCAAGAACTAAGAACAATGTCTAGTACGTGATAGGACATAATAATTATTGAGTGATTATATGACTTTGCAAATGAGTAGTGGTACCCAAAATGTTCAAAGTAAATGTTATAAGAGATACATTTTCATCCAAATATTGCTACACCATACTTAATGTAGGTGAAAATTGTGTTTTTCTTGTTTATTGTTATATTTCCCATGCCTGACATGTGGTTGTCCATGCACTAAATGCTCAAAATATATTTTAATAAATAGGAGACATTTTTATGTATTTCTTATTTAAAATTAGTATTATACTTTTGACAGAAAACAGTAAGTTAATACAAGAATTATAGTCATTTCGACTTCCCTTAGCTCTTGCTACTATTTTTAAAATTGCAAAATGGTCAAACTTACTGAAAAATTAAAATGTTATAAAAGTAAAATATTATATATACAAGTGAAACTCCCTATGAATACCTTCCCCAATTCATTCTCCTCCCTTCTGAGAAGAAATCATTGTCTTGAATTTGTTGTTTATTTTTTATATACATATACACACACATATAGATAATACGTATGTAAATATAAATAATTTATCTTTTCAAGTATTACCTATTTGTATTCATTGTGCATGCATATTATTTGCAATTTGCTTTTGTAAAACATTACATTTTTGAGCTTTAATCTAATGGATACATGACCCATTTGTTTTAGCTGCTAAATAATATTTAATTAGATGAATTAAAAAATGTTTATCCATTTTATATTAATGCATGTTTAAGTTATTAACAAATTTTGCTTTTATTAACAATGCTGCATCAAACATGTATGAAATGTTTCCTTGAACAAATGTGCAACAATTTCTCTTTGGTATAGTCTGAGAAGTGGAATTGCTGAATCAGCCATGTTACTAGATAATTCCAATTGGTCTCAAAACTGGCTGACTCCACACTCTAACAAGCAGTGTATAAAATGTCTCAATTTCTCAAATCCTCATCAATATAGAAAAGATTTTATATGTGATGAGTGTGCATTTATTATAGTCATTGTGGTTTCATTGTGTTATTATCTCTGTATCTGTGTGCATTTTCCTGTTAACTAGTGAGAATTGGACATGATAATTGGTGATACAATGAGCTGATTCTTTAATAGAAGAATTTAAGGTTTTTACACGTTTTAGACCTATTTATACCATATAATTTGGTATTCTCTTTACTATCTTTTTGATTTGGTTCTCTTTTTCTTCTTTCACATCTTTTGTTGAATTGAGTTTTCCTAATCCTTTCTCCTTTTATTCACCTATTTTGAAGCACTGCATGGCATGTCTTATGTTTTTCTTTAAATTTTAACAAGCATATTAACTTTAATCTTTCTCAAGAAAGTTGAAATTACTGAGTATTTCTATTCTCCTTCTTAGTACAATACAGACTTCAATGTACTTGACCAGTTGACCACCCAACAGTCCAATCTTATGCTAATATTTCAGAATTTTATTTTCCCTTTAAAGATAACACAGTGTTAAAATTACCAATATTTTATAAATCCTCATGTTTGACATTTCTTGTATCTCATGCTTCCCCTTTGATTTTCTTTGTTTTGTATCCCTCTACTTCAATAGCCCTTTTGGTAAGGGTCTATGAATCAGAAACTGCATATGCACAGCTTCTTTATTTTGTGCTCATTCTTGAGTTATATAACTAAATGGGCATATTGGTTTCCTGTTGAAATGTAACACACAGACACACACACACACATCTCAGTGGGAGACAACAATATGCAATCATTAAGCTCATGCATCTGAGGGTAAGGTGGCTTAGCTGGGGCAATTCTGCTTCATATGTTTCTTGTCTTTCATCTTCCTTGTGTGACCAGTTGGAGAACATAGGCATGTTTTTCCCATGAAGGTAGCCAAAAAACATAAAAGCAAGCAAAGCTCCTTAAAAACTGGGTGCAGACATGGCATGTTGTCACTTTTAACTCAGTCTATTGGCCAGAGCAAGTTACATAGCTATACCCAAAGTCAAGGACCAAGGAAATGTACTCCACCTGTTCACTGAGTCAAACTGCTAAGGTGCACCGCCCAGGACATGGTTACAGGGAAGGATGGAAAATGAGGACAATAATGAAATCCTTTCTAGCCAGCATCAGTTGTGTTACCTCAGCACATGGAAGCTATCGCCCCTTTGTCTTCTGTCATCTATTGCTGATGACACACACGCTATAATCTAATTATTTCTGTTTAGATCAACTCTCTTTTCTTTTTCGTGGTTTTTAAGATTGGCTCTCTATCATTGGTGTTCTGAAGACTAATTGCAAAGTTTCTAAATGTGGATTTGCTTTATTTATTCTGCCTGGTACTCAGGATGTATTTCCAATGTGATGTCTTTTATTTATTTTATTTTTTTTACTTTTTTTTAAGATAGAAAGATTTTCTTTATGAATAACCGATACTACATTTCTTTAGATACAGGAGTTTTGAACTCAAATACTTAGGAGAAAACAAGCTAAGATTGCATTATCCTGCAACTCATTACCAGTAACATATAGCAAAGCAAAACAGTCTGGAAAAGGGTGGGAGGGAAGGAGAGTGAGGGATGGAAGATAAAGAAAAGGAATTAAATTGATCAAGTGGAATTCTTTTCTTTCTTTCTTCTTCTTTTTTCTTTTTTCTTTTTTTTTAATTCTTGGGAACTATGAAGTCCTTGCAAGCACAGCTCATTTCTGCAGATTATTTTCAAAACATGTACAAAATGGAAAATCCCTTAAGAACCCGAGGAGGGGCAACATTAAAAGCTATAGTTATTCAGTAGCAAGTGTTCCAGCTTTCAGTTGCCAGACGCTTCTATCTATAAGTATGGCTTAAAAAAAATAATACTCTTACCATTCCTTTTGGTCTCATTTAGAGCTCTAATTGGGTAGAAGTTGGTGCTTTCAGTATATTCTTCATATTTTGACTTCTCTTTCTGTCTTTCTCTAGGACTGTGTTCTGCATAAATACCTTAGGACAGTATTCAACTCACTAATTTTATTTTTACCTATGTCTAATCAGAGTTTATACTAGCTATTGACTTTCCCCCCAGAGACAATAATTCCCATTTTCAAGACTCTGTGTTGGTTCTTTTTCATATCTACCAAATACTATATCATGTTTGCCACTTTTTGTTTCTTAATTTCTTACTGTTTTATTTTATTTCAGCATGTCATGGGTACAAATGTTTAGGTGACATATATTGCCTTTGCCCTACCCGAGTAGAGCTTCAAGCATGTCCATCCCCTAGACAGTGTGCACCGCATCCATTAGGTGCGAATGCACCCATACCCTGCTCCCTGCTCCCACCTGCCTGACACTGGATGAATGTTACTACTATATGTGCACATAAGCGTTAATCAATTAATACCAATTTGATGGTGGGTATATGTGGTGCTTGTTTTTTTCATTCTTGGGATATTTCACTTAGTAGAATGGGCTCCAGCTCTATCCAGGATGATATAAGAGAGGCTAGATCATCATTGTTTTTTGTGGCTGAGTAGAATTTCATGGTCGCATATACCACATATTAATCCACTCATGTACTGATGGTCACTTAGGTTGATCCCACATCTTTGCAATTGTGAATTGTGCTGCTATAAACATTCTAATGCAGATGCCTTTTTAATAGAATGTCTTTTTTTCTTTGGATAGATGCCCAGTAATGGGATTGCTGGATCAAATGATAGTTCTACTTGTAGATCTTTGAGATATTTCCATATTACTTTCCACAGAGGTTGTACTAGTTTGCAGTTCCATCAGCAGTGTAGGAGTGTTCCTATCTCTCTGCATCCCATGCCATCATTTGTTGCTTTGGGACTTGTTGATAAAGGCCATTGTCACTGGAGATAAGTGACATCTTATTGTGGTTTTGATTTGTATTTCCTTGATGATTAGAGATGTTGAGCATTTTTTCATATGTTTGTTGGGCATTAGTCTATCATCTTTTGAAATGTTTCTGTTCATGTCCTTTGCCCACTTTTTGATATGGTTGTTTGATTTTTTCTTGCTGATTATTCTGAGTTGTATATAGATTTTAGTTATCAGCCCTTTATCGGATGTGTAGCATGGGAATATTTTCTCCCGTTATGTAGGTTGTCTGCTCTTGTGATAGTTTTCTTGGTTGTGCAGAAGGTTTCTAATTTGATCAGGTCCCATTTATTTATTTTTGTCATTGCTATGAGAATGACAATTGCCTTTAGAGTCTTCTTCATAAATTCTTTCCATAGGCCAGTGTCTATAAGAGTTTTCAAACTGACAGCCAAGATTGTACTGAATAGGGAAAAATTAAAGCATTCCTGCTTAGAACTGGAACCAGACAAGGTTGCCCTGTATCACTGCTTCTATTCAACATAGTTCTGGAAGTCCTAGCCAGAACAATCAGACAAGAGAAGAAAATAAAGGACATCCAAATGGGGGCAGAAGAGGTCAAACTGTCGCTCTTTGCTGATGATATGACCTCATAACTAGAAAACCCCAGAGATTCTGATATGAGAGTATGGGAATTGATAAAAAAAAATTCAGCAAAGTCTCAGGTTACAAAATCAATGTACAGAAATCAGTAGCATTCCCATACACCAACAACAGTCAAACTGAGAACCAAATCAAAGACTCAATACTCTTCACAATAGCAACAAAGAAAACAAAACACCTAGGAATATATGTAACTAAGGAGGTAAAAGACCTCTACAGGGAGAACTACCATGTTTCCCTGAAAATAAGACCTACCCATAAAATAAGCCCTAGCAGGATGTCTAAGCATTTGTGCAATATAAGCCCTACCCCAAAAATAAGACCTAGTGGTGGGCATGGCTACGCAGCATATCTGCACAACCCATGTATTCCATCTCAGAGCGGTAAAGAAGATGAGCAACCCTTCCTACCTGCCCTATGAGAGCTCTATTGCTCCACATGAGAGATTGGGGTCAATGGTTCTAAAGGAAATAGAGTTGCAAGAAATTCAGGATGGAATTTGGGGTTTGGAGAGTTATGATGATGTTCCAGAAGAAGATGACTTAACTATATTTGAATAAGTGTAGATTGCTGTATCATACTTAAAAAAAAATAACACATCCCCTGAAAATCAGCCCTAGGGTTTCTTCTTGAGGAAAAATAAATATAAGATCCTGTTTTATTTTTGTGGGAACATTGCATGAAACATTGAGGAAGGAAATAGCAGAGGACGTAAACAGATGGAAAACCATACCACGCTCATGGGTTAGTAGAATCAACATTGTTAAAATGTCTATACTACCCAAAGTGATCTACAGATTCAATGCAATCCCTATTAAATACCAGCATCATTTTTAAGAGATCTAGAAAAAATAATTCTATGCTTTGTATGGAACCAGAGAAGACCCCATATAGCAAAAGTAGTCTTAAGCAAAAAGAACAAGTTGGGAGGCATCTATTTACCAGACTTCAAGCTATACTACAAGGCTATAGTAACTAAAACAGCATGAGACTGGCACAATAACAGAGACATAGACCAATGGAACAGAACTAAGAATCTAGATATAAAACCATCCTCATATAGCCATCTAATCTGTGACAAAGAAGACAAAAACATACACAGGGGAAAAGAATCCTTATTGAATAAATGATGCTGAGAAAAATTGATAGCCACATGTAGAAAACTGAAACAGGAGCCACACCTTTCACCTTTAACAAAAATCAACTCACAGTGGATAAGGATAACAGACTTAAACCTAAGACATGAAACTATAAGAATTCTAGAAGAAAATCTTAAAAAAAATTTTGCTGTTTTCTTTAAATAAAACTTGTTTCCTTATTATTCAGAGAAATTCAGGCATACTTATGTTAAAGCACTTATCAGACAATTTCATAAATGTTTTATCTTCTCCAGCAGCACTTTTTCAATGCTGAAGTACATATCAGTTGCCTAGTGGTTATATCAAAATGTGGGTTTTGATTTAGTAGGTTTGGGCTGAAGCCTGAGAGTCTATGTTTCTTGGAAGCTCATGGATGCTGCCAATGTTTCTAGTCCAAGAACAATACATTGAATAGTAAGGTGTCAGAGCTTATGATAAAATATTTTGGTATTTTAAACTCTCTTTTAGCATTAGATGCCTTTGTATATTTGAGATGTTTATGTTCAGACTCATTTTGAGTAGAAACTATTTCATTAACTGATTGTTTTCTTCCTTGAGTTCCTTGTACACCCACCTTCCTTTCTAGAAGTTTTATGGTTGACTCCACTCCATTTATTAGGTTCCTGGTCCAGAACCAAATCTTTTAATGATCCTTACATATACCTGGTCTATGAAAATACTGAAGATATGTCAGATATGTTTAAGAGGCAAAGAAACGGTACAGAGCTTTGCTCATTCCTGATCGTGAGACTTTATCTGTGTCCTCCTACCTCCTCAGGAAATGAATAACAGTTTCTTTCTTTCTTCTTTTTTTCTATTCTCATTTTCTAAATGGAAAGGTGGAGCTTCTGCCTAAGATCCTGGCTTGAAGCAATGAATTCAGTTCCCATTTCCTGTCTTATCACTTCAAATGGAACATTTTTAATCTACTTTATTCCCCAGTAGCTGAACTCCTGGGTTCAACAGGCCTGTGGCTTCAATTCCACTAACCAATTTGCACTTCTATTCCATTGTCTCCACAGAAATGTTTGTCTTCTTTTCAAGCACAGATATGTATTTTTGTCTTCTCTTTTCAAATTTTAGCTGGCATTATGTATTTGGAGAAGAAAGGGTGGATCAAAGTGTGAACATACAGAGACATCTCAACCAGATATCTTTTCCTGCATTTCTTTTTTAGCTAAAGCATATAGTCTCTATCTTTAAAATGAAATTTAAGCACAAACTTACAATAATTATTGGTAACTAGAAGTTGAGTTAATCCCTTTATTAATATATATTATTTTAGCTAATTAATTCTAAAGTTTTGTTTTAGAAAAGAGTGTTTTTCAAAGTGAAATTGCAGTACCATACCCCATGTGTGAAAATAATTCAGAGGTTATTTTTATTAATAAAAAGTGTTATGAGGAAATATCACATATAAAAATGAAACTTCTCTGATAACTTAGAAATAAGGCAATCAGGTATATTTGGTTGGTAACATTTAGATTTGTATCTACACAACCACAACTGAGCATTAACTCACATACTTAGTGATTGCCTGTGTGTGTCTGCAGTGAATCTGGCTTATTTCAGTCTGCAAATCCTTCCACAGTATAAAATTCAAAATGCTGAAAGGGATCCTTATCTCGTACTGCTACTTTCTCACAGAACTGTTTAATAAACTACTTCAGAAAAAATCATTTAGCTAAAGCTTTCTTTCAAAAATATCAAAAATAAGCTTCCCTAAGTTCTTTTTGTAACATATTCCTGGGATCTTTTAAGGCTAGTGGCTGTGGAGTGGAGTGGAATAGTCTCACAGCAGGGGCAAGGGATCCCAGCTCAGCCCTAATTCTGACCCTAACAAGAGATGCAATTTTCAGTGAAGTTATTCTGGCTCTGTGTACCTCGGTGACATCTGCAGAAAAACATAGAGACTTTTTCTTGCTCTAACAAATTATTATCACTCTCAAATGAAGTACTAGGCACAAATAACTTTGTAGTAAAAGTAAAGGAGAAATACAGTGATAAGAAAAACAATGAATTCAAATTAGCTGTCTACATTGCCTCACTTCCAAGATCATGGCTAACCTATCCCTGTTCAGAAAAGACTAGAAAATCAATAAAGAACTGAATTATTCTGGTGGTCAAATCTAATCATATATCCATATGGCACATGTAAAATACACTTCTTTTAAGATAATGTGGCTTTCCTGGAGGCCTTGGGCTGAACATTTCCTTCCCTTGCTCCCTCTTACTGACATTCTTTTTTTTTTTTTTTAATGTTACTTTTTTTTTTTTTAAACAACATCCTTCCTACTTTTTGGTTAGTAGGTCATAAACTCAGAATGAATTCGGAAGCTAAAACATATTTCAGCAATTAGCACCCTAAAATTTCAAGCTGCTTTTTGGCAATATTCTCAAAAGATGATTTCAGCACCTTTCACCCCCAGATTGTTTGATAATTCACATTTCCCTGTCCTTGGACTTGGCAGGTTCCGCAGTGCTGGAGGCACATCCCTAGTTTGGTGAGGAAAGTGTGAGCAACTGCAAGATGCTAAATAGGGACATTAGCTACATCTGAACTAGATATACTGAGTTGGGGGGGGGTTGTTCCTGGCCTGTTCTCTCTCTATTTTTAAATGTGATTGTACTCAGTGCTATTCTGAACATTTTAGTTAACTCCCTGCCGTCCACCTACCTATCTTATTATTAGCTACTTTCTCCAGAAATATTTTTAAAGAAGTTAAAAAAGAGATGAAACAAAATGTCTTCCAAAATGCTTCTTCCTCTGGCTTCAGAGGAATGAACAGACTCTTACCTGTTTTTATACTTCATTTCTCAGAGGTAGGGACAACTGAAAGCGAAAAAGAGACTAGGAACTTTGGTCCAACAAGGAAAATCCCCTGTATTTTATGTCACCTTACATACTGAGATACAAGGTGACAATTATCCATTCTGGAAAAATTAATGTTTAATGCCCCCCCCCCTCAGTTAAAAGAAGAAAGGCATTATGCATGTTAACTAATAAGCATAATTGCAATTAGGTTTTGTTGAAAGGGTAAATAACCATTCCTCCTCCACTCCTTTAGCCCACAAATATTTTCCTCCCAGTCAAGTGTATGTCTTGTTTTCCTCCAAGCTGGGTCTAAATAAAAAGTCCCCAAAGTGACCAAAAACTTAAAGGAGGCCTAAGGGAAACCTACAGGAGCTTCAATGCCAGAAATTATAATAATATCATCTATTTGGACTATACAAGTTCTTTTTCTTCCTTTTTTCTCTTTGCCTGCTTGCTCTGATAACTGATGTGGCAAAGATTTCTAATTCTAAGATTTGTATGATCCAAAGATGCTAAAGAAAATTAAAATAGGAATCTTTGGACCATAAATTAATATTTTACATGCATTCAATACAAGCTATCTTAGTTAGCATGAGGTGTGCAATTGGTTGGAAAGTGGCAACAACTTCAAAGTCAAGAGGATAAGGCCACAACTCTGGTTGTTCTTTTTTATTATGGAAAAATGAATTTCTCAATTGGGAATATATGACAAAACACACTTCAAGTTTTAAATTCCTAATGGCCATATGCACTGCAAGATCCCATCCCTGGATTATGTGAATCAAAATCCTGGAGAGGGGAGCTCAGTGGTGTATATTTCAAAGCTTCTGCATGGGATTCTGATGCATATCCCTGTTGACAAATATGAGACCAGCTGATCAAGTTTCCTTCCTACTTTGACTTTCTTTGAGTCTATGGCTCTGTCTCTATATTAGGACTCTAGCAAGTTGTGGCAAAGAAGTAGAGGAAAACAATATCATGTTTGACATGGTATTGTAGATGTTTGAGGGTAATTTAGCTGATGTAAAGAATTCTGAGATGTGTTTATAAAATGTTTTGAGGCAGATAAAACCTGACCAGGGGCAGCTAATTTTATAACTGGAAGATGGCCCCAGTAATAGGAAGATGAAAACACATAACCAAGAAAGATATTTTTTCCTATTCTTGAGCTGTCTCAGGTTTGTTTAATCAGAGAATCTTCTTAGGCATACTCAGGGGCAGTCTTATTTTTCAAGTTTATTTTTATTTCCTCTCCTCTATTAGTCCAGAGAACAGTTACAGTAACATTAAGTTGCATCACACCTCTACTCTTTTATTGTAATTCATCCTCTCTAACTTTCTGTTTCCCCCAAACACCAAATTCATTTGAACTTCAGGATCTAGAACATTCTCCCAAAGGTGAGCATATTCTCACCATTCTGACGTCTGCCTTTCTCCTCTTCAGGGGGAAGTCTTTCCTAACTCTTCAGTCAAAAGTAACTCTTCCACCTCAGTTACTCTCTGTCACACTTAGTCTATATTGTATTAGGTCTTCAGATCACTTATTGAGACCCAAGATAATCTAGTTTATTTATCATTCATTTTTATTTATTATTTTTCATTGTTTGTCTAACAGAACTGGCTTGTAACTTCCCTAATGCAGTGACCTTTTCTAGAATAGCTAAAACAATGTTGAAAGAAGAATAGAATTACACTACCTGATTTTAAAACTTACCTAAAGCTATAGTAATCAAAACAGAGAGGTATTGACAAAAGGATTGAGACATAGATCAATGGAACAGCATAGAGTCCAGAAAAAGACCCATGCAAATATAGTCAATTGATTTTTAACAAAATTGTAAATACAATTCAATTGAGAAAGTACAATCTTTCAACAAATGATGTCAGAACAATTGCACAACCATATGTGAAAAACAAATGCAACTTGGATTTAATGTGTGGTCATTATACAAAATGATTCAAAATAGATCATTGATATAAAGGTAAAACTATAAAACTATTAAGAGAACACATAGGAAAAAATCTTTATGACTTGGGGTTAGGCAAAATGTTCTTAAGCATGACACCAAAAGTATGATCCACAACAAGAAAACTGATATTTGAACTTCATTAAAATTAAAAGCTTTTGCTCTGTGAGAAATAATACTGTTAAGACAATGAAGTGACAATTATAGTCAGGAAGAAAATATTTATAAATCAAATATATGACAAAAAGTTATATCCAGAATTATAAGAACAATAACAAATACAGGACCAGCAGTGAAAAAACAAACAACCTAATTAAAAATGGACAGAAGACTTGAACAGACACTTAAACCAAAGAGAATAAGGAAAAGGCAAATAAACACATGAATGATGGTCTATACCATTAATGTAAATAGGAAAATCAAATTAAAGTCATGAAAAGATATCACTTTGTACCTATCAGAATGACTAATATAAAAAAATACTGACAATACTTGTGCTGGAGAGGATGTAGAGCAACTGGGATTGTCATTCATAGCTAGTTGGGTGCAAGATTGTAAAGACACTCTGGAAAATAGCTTGGCAGTTTCTTATCAAGTTAAATTTGTGGCTCAGTAATCCTACTCTTAAATACCCTCAAAAACATGAAAACATGTTCAAACAAAAACCTGTTCATAGATATATCTAGTAGCTTTATTTGTAATAGCAAAAACTGGAAACAACCCAAACATCTTTCAAAGGATAAATGGTGAACCAAACTGTGATCCATTCACATGACGCGATACTACCTATAAATTAAAAGTAACAAATTATTGATATCTGTAACAACTTGGATTAATCTCAAAGGTATCATTCTTAGTGAAAGTATCAACCTCAAATGACTACATCCTATTTGATTCCATTTATATGACATTCTTGAAACAACCAAAGAATAGTGATGAAGAACGGATCAGTGGTTGATGAAGGTTAGGAGGAGAGGAGGGTGTGATCCAAAAGAAATATAAGAGAGTTTTCTGGGATGATAGAATTGAGAATTGTTTTGTATCCTGATTGTGGTGGTTACCACAAATATATGCATTTGTTAAAATTCATAGAACTATTCACCAAAAAAGTCAACTTTATTCCACCTGTGCACCCATGAGTATGTCTAAAACATAAAACATATTGTTTTGTATTGTTTGTTACACCAAACAATACCAAATGCTAATAAGGATTTGAAATAACTGAAACTCTTTCATTCAATGCCAGTAGGAATACAAAATGGTATAGCCACTTTGGAAGACAGTTTGACAGTTTCTCACAAAGCTAACCATAATCTTTCCATACAATCCAGTAATTGTGCTCTTAGGTACCCAAATGAGTTGAAAACATGTCCACACAAAATTCTGCACATTAATCTTTGGAGAAGCTTTACTCATCATTTCCAAAAATTGGAAGCAATGAAGATGTCCTTCATTAGGTGAATGGATTAAACAAACTGTGATACATTCATACAATGGAATATTATTCAGTGATAAGAGAAAAGAGCTGCCATGGCAGAAAAAGATATTGGGGAAATTAAATGCATATTAATAAGTGAAAGAAGCCAGTCTCAAAAGGTTACATACTGTGTGTTCCAACCATAGGACATTTTGGAAAACTATAGAGACAGTAAAGGATCACTGGGAGCTAGGCACTAGGGATAGAGGGGAGAGATAAATAAGTGGAGCAAAGGCATTTTAAAGACTGTGAAACTATTGTATATGATTTCATAATGGTGGTGACATGGCATTATGCACTTGGTAAAATTTATAGAATAACAGAGAGAGTGAACCTTAATGTAATGTATGAAATTAGGTTAATAGCAGTGTACCATTATTGGCTCATCAACTGTAGCAAATGTACTACACTAATGAAATATATTAATAATAGGCAAATTGTGTGTGTGTGTGTGTGTGTGTGTGTGTGTGTGTGTGTGTGTGTGTGTGCGCGTGCCTGTTGGGGGTGGGGGAAAACAAAGGTTAGTGTCTGGAAGTTATTTTTTTACTCAATTTTTTTTGATAAACCTGAAACTGCTTTAAAAAATAAAGTCTATCAATTAAATAAGTGAATTTTACTACATATTAACTTCAAAAATAAAAATTAAAAAGAAAACACATAGAAATGATAGCAAGTCAATTATCCAAAGTTAGAAGTAGCAAGAAGGCCAGGTGAAAAAAGGCAGGAGGCAGATACAAATTTTTGCAAATGACATCTTGTCATTTTTTACATTCCAATTTCAATTAGTTAATTAATTCCTCTGTCAACCTATTTTTATGGTTGATTGAAAGAAAGAATTTGATTTTTGTTTTATATGCAAGGAATGAAATATCATGCAATCCTTGTTAATTTTTGAGTAGACTGATGCAGTAGCTTTTCCTGTTGTTACTAACAGACTGAGCCATTAAATTATGATTCCTTTTTAGAAACCCTCTTTTTTTAAGCTGCAAACTACTTTTAAATTTTACCTGCTTCTTGAGAGTTACTGAGATAGCTTGAGATATGTTCACCTGCACTTATTATCCTCCACATTTTTATTGGAGATATTTCATTGGTATGACAACATGTCTGCATTAATATATAATAAGCATCTTTTTAAGCAGTGGTCAGTCCTTTTGTGATTTGGCATAGCTACACTATTATGATAAATTACCTTAAACAAGTTCAACCTGATAACTATGAAAAAGGTTACGTTGTTCTTCAATTATCCTTTTAATCAATCTCCCAGGATAATCATTCTGCCTAAAAATATGTTTCTCAATACTAATTTCATTATCTAGGTGATTCTCATCACTAATCATTAGAGTGCAATTCTCCATATTCTTAACAACTCTTACTTTAACTTAAATGGGTGATTAGACTCAATATGCAGGATATTACCTGCACGGTGGTCTTGATAATACATTCTTCATTGTAACTATCTTCGCTTCATCCTACTAATAGATGTTAAAAAAGAAAAAAGCTCTTATTAAACCCTTCCACAGTAAATCATATATCTAAATGAAGATTACTTTCCACACGCAAAAAAAAAAGAGATAATAAAGGACTTTCATTCCTTTATGTCAAGAAAACCTTCTTGTAAAACTTTGCTACACTGAATATCACTGAGCCTTTCAAAGTAATAGAAGAAACAGTTTTTCAATATATTGGCAAAGCATTTAGGGATCAAATGTTGTAGATTGTGTTTTTAAAAAAAAGATGTAACTTTAATTTTGGAGAGTAGAATATCACTATAGCTTTCCTGGATTTTTTTAGTATTCCTCACCAGACTACATACAAAGTAGGCCCCAATGAATCAGTCCTGATTTTGCTGTGTCATAACACACACCATCTAGTGACAATTGAAGGAAGTTCAATGTAAGTATTTGTGAGGTACCATTAAAATACATGCTCTAAATACATCTCTTAAATAACTCTCGCCCTTTTTATTACAATATAGGAAAGAATTTTATACATGTCTCTCAGTTATATAATGTTTTCCTCTCTTAAATAATGTTTTCCTGACACGTCACAATCTCTAAGCTGTGCTTGTAACTGTCAATAGACTTTGTTTGAGTTTTAGGAAAATGGCATCAGACAAGCTTACGAAGATGCAGATCTTAGTTTGTGTTAGCAACTCCAGGCACAGTTCTCAAGGTAAAACGAAATAGAAGTTGAGTCTTGACAGTTTCATGTGATTTTGTTGACCATAGTGAATAATTTGACTATTATTATTGTTATTATTTGGACTTTAGGTTATAAAAATTCCAAGAATACTTTTTTCCAATAGAAAAGTATCTTGAAAATTAATCTTGTTTGTTTTCACTTTTTAAAAAATTTTTAATCTACGTACGGTAAAATTGACTCTTTGTGGTATCCAGTTCTATGGTTTTCGACAAATGCACAAAGGGTTGTGCACCCACCACCATAACCGTGATACAGACCAGTTTCATCATCCCCCCCAGCTCCCTTTTGCTGTTTTCCTGCAGCCAACCTCCCTCCCTGCCTACAGTCCCTGCAAAATTACCTTTGAAAAAGTTTAAAATAGTAAGAGCTGAAGGAACCCAACGCTGGATGAATTGTTTCATGAAGTGAATGTTTCTAGTCACTCCAGATTTTCTTATTCAGAAAAATTAAGGATGTATTTCTTAAGCTATTATAAAATCAACATAGTCTGAAGAGAAGAGAAAGATGACGCATTCCTACTCATTTGAATATTAGATTTGATTCTCAGGAAACTTCTCCATGTCCTCCTTAACCCCAGGAGCACACGCATATGCTATTTCCTTTAAAACAAGGTCCTGCCCATTCCCTTGCCAACGATTGTAATGGTTTGCAAGGAGAAGAAAAAAATATATCCCGCCATTCTTTGTCACAATGACTTACACTAGTTTAAGCAGCAGACTTCCTAAACCAAGACTTATCACTTCAGGGTTATTTCCATGTGACCTGTGGAGAATACTCATGAATAGGAGGAGAAAGCATGTGGCTTTCTCTGCTGTAGGGCTGAACTCTTCGGTGCGAGACTAGAAGGCAGTCCTGAGTGTTGTGAAGTAATCATTAAGTTACACGCTTGTCATTTCTTGTACATTCACTCAGAACTAATGCACATCACTTTTTCCAATTATAATCATTCCACCATTTAACAAGCACAAAAGGCCTTAGATTCCAATTTGCCACTGATGCCTCGCTCTCGCTTGCTTATTTCTTGGTATTTCAGTCTTGCTGGGTTGTTCAGGGCTCCAATAATGCAGAGCATTCGCCTTTCCTAAAACAAACTTGCAAACGGAGTGGACAAGAACAGCTGGTCTCACGTTAGAGGGCAGGCCATTTTCACTGTTATGGTAATTTTTCTGTTCTTGCAATGCTTTTCCACTGTTGTAAATACATAGGTTTTTTTGCTTTGCTTATTGCCAAGCTAAACATAAATCACATAGCCACATGCTGTATATGCTTCTGTGCAGACTTTTCTGCTGGTCATATCAGACCCTCTCTGGTATATGTCTCCATTCATTTAATCTCTCAAATTTGTTTCTGTTTTCACAAGCACACATTCGCAAACAAGCGATCACCAGGTTAGAGAAACATCATTGTCTTCATACTTTGTTAGATTCTTCTTCCTTCAGTGAGCATTAAATGGCAGAATGAGCTGTGAAACATGCTAGCTTTGGATACGCAGCCTTAGACATGAGCTACATATAAGAGGAAATTGGTATTTTCATTTGCTGCACATGCTTTAATGATATTAAGCAATCTAATATGGTGCATACGCCGGATTTCAGTAATGCTTCTCTTGAGAATTTCAAACGGTAATGGCAATTTAAAATGACAGCCTTACATTTATATAGCTCCTTTCATCTCAGAGGTCTTTACACTTTATAAAGTTATATGGAGCAATCATTTCACTTACCCACCACAGAAATTCTGCCACCTCTAGGGCAAGTCTGAGCTTACTTTCAAAATTGACTCAACATTACAGATAATTATGACAAGAGGCAAAAAAGCCAGAGTCAATGAAAACCAAATAGGGAAAACAGGAAGATAAAGTAATTTCCAAAAGAAATTTTAGCCAAAAGATAAGAACCAAGCAAACAAACAAAAATTCCCTGAGGTTATTTCATAACCATGAGTGCACAGGACTGTGAACTCCCATGCCAGCCACTAGAGAGCATTTCAGGGATACAAATTTAAGGCTAATTCTCTGAAGGTTGAATTTAGATTAGTGAAAGTAAAAATTCCAAAAAAGTGAGAGTTCTCATACAACCCAAGTAAAAAATTCCTCATAGTATTAAGATTCTATTAATACATAAAGATGTCATGTTTTTCTTCCTGCTTAAAATACCAGCAATTTTCCTCTATTTCTACATACTTCCAACAATAGACAAAGGTTTACACACACACACACACTCTCTCTCTCTCTCTCTCTCTCTCTCTTTGGCACCCAAAACTTCAGAAAATTATTTACTGGATATATTACTTTAAAAGCATTTTTAAAAGGCTCTCAGGGTATCTGTGAACACTTTTTTTTGACCCATTACAATTGTATTAAGACTTATGAAGGGAAAACTCTAACAAGTTTCATTTTGATGTAGGTACTTGAGCACACACTCAACCTACTGAGTCATTCAAGGCGATGCCTAGTGGAGGACAAATTAGACTACAGCTCTATGCTAATGGCATGAGTAATCAAGCAAGAAGCCCTCATAAACAGTGCTAAAATAACCTCAATGCTCATGCCTGCCCCCTCTTGACTATTGCTAATCTGCTACATTCCAAAAAACCTTTAAACCAGCCCAATCCCAGCACATTTATGTTATCTAGAACTATCCTGGCTATTAGGATCAGGCCTTTTCCAAAACCAGACTCTCTCAGAGCCCTGAGCACAGTTGAGACACAATATTCTCTTCTTTATCCTCCATAGTCTTTCTCTCCTTAAACCTAACCTATTGTGTACTAGGCATTACTGAAATATGTAGGGGGCTATCGGTAAAAATGGACTCATTTGTGGCTTTTAATTTCCAGATAAATCGCAGGCATTTTCAAGGATATGTTGGGATTTGAAACAAACATAAATGTTAGAAATAACAGCTGGGTAAAGAGTTGCCTTTTAATAAGTTCGTTGTACAAGGGTATTTGTTATTTAAACATAATTGCATTACTTTAAGAAATTACAAAGGGGATGTATTTGTTGAGGAAAATCTATTAATATAAAAGACAAGCAAATAGCAGAAGAAGACATTACCCTACTCCTATAAACAACCACTGTTAATACCTTAGATAAAAAAAAATTCTTTTCTTTGCCCTTTCCTTGTGTTCATATGTATCTTCCCAACTTACAAAAATGTATAAGATAATACCCAGTGATGTCCTAGTAAATGTTTAACATTGTAGCATTTGCCAATTTCCGTGGTATAAATACTCTCACCATGGCTGATTTCAAGCTACCTGTGTAAACTCACTGAAGAAGGAGATGAGATGTACACAATTGGTTATTGTGTGGGGGGATGAGTTGGCTCCATCATACCTCCAAACCCCACATACTTTTGGTACTCTTTCATTCAACAGTATTTTGAGAACATCTTTTGCTATCCACAAATGCTTTTTTTTTTTTTTTTTGAAAAATCATTTTAAGGCTGTGCTGTATTGTATTTAACCATTCTCCTATAAGTTTTTGTCCTGTTTTTGCTCTTGTTTTCAACATAATGATTAACATCTTGGAACTTAATCATTAATTTCATTCTTATTTTCAAAGAGATCTTTGTTAACCATCTTTTACCAACTAGGTAACATAGGTGAGGGGAGAGAAATTGTTAGGGGATTTGGATCTCACTTGAATGTAGCTACAAGCTACAAAACTTAAACGACAAAAGCAGGCTGGATGGAAATTCTGACAGACCGAAGCACTCATGCTGCAGCATAGAGGAACTATAGGCTCTATATTGCAAGATATTATTGTCAAAAGGAAACCTCCTGAATACTGTAAAATTATAACACCTTTCTGGATCAGATACAGCCTCTGTGCTGGAGTCTTCTGCCCATGGAAGTCAGCACCAGTCATGCCCTACAGTGGGGTTCAAGACATCCTCACACCTATATTTAATTCCTATAAGAAATAGATTTTATCTCTACCTTACATATTTATTTCTCAACAATTCATGCAATATTTGTTAATGTTAAGAACCAAATGGTATTCTAAGGTCACAGTTGCTTTTTTAAATTTTTTAAATCTTTTAGTTTTAGAGACAGAGTCTCACTCTGTTGCTCAGGCTGGAATAGAGTAGCATGATCATAACTGCCTGTAACCTCAAACTCCTGAGCTCAGGAGTCTTCCCACCTCAGCCTCCTGAGTAGCTAGGACTACAGGCACACACCATCATGCCCAGTCAATTTTTTAAATTTTTTGTGGAGACAGGGTCTCACTGTGTTGCCCACTATGCTTGTCTTGAACTCCTGATCTCAAGTGATCCTCCAGTCTTGGCCTCTCAAAGGACTGAGATTATAGGCATATTTCAGCATACATTTCTCAAGGTGGACTAATTTCAATTTGGGGTGAAAAGCTAAGTGTTAATCTTATAATCCTAATTTCCTCCCAGTGTTTCTCCATATTTGAAAAACAAAAACTTTTGAAATAGGTACAAATGTGTATAGGTACAAATAGGTACAAAGACTGAAGCAAGGCCCTAGTGTTTAGCAATAGTGGTAACATAGTCAAGAGACATAAGTTCTTTCTGAATCTATTACCAACTAGTTACAAAGCTTTATGAATTTAAGTTTCTTGCTCTATAAAATAGAATGTAACTTGTCCCCAACTTATAATGGTTCAAGTTATGTGATTTTTCAGTTTCGTGGTACTGAGAAAGTGGTATGTATTCAGTGAAAACCATACTTCAATTATCCATACAACATTCTGTTTTCCACTCTGAGTACAACATTCAATAAATTACATGAGATATTCAACACTTTATGATAAATTAAGTTTTGTGTTAGGTGATTTTGCCCAACTGTAGGATAATGTAAGTGTTCTGAGTACTTATAAGGTAGGTTAGGCTAAGCTATGATGTTTGTAAGATAGGTGTATTAAATACCTTTTTGACTTGTTGTATTTTCAACTTACAATGGGAATATCAGGATGTAACCCCATTGTAAGTCAAGGAGCATCTGCATTTATAATTACTTTAATTCTTTATAGAGAAGTTTGTGAGGATCAAATGAGTTAATACACGTGGAAGCACTTTGCAACTCTAATTCCTTTCTAAATCTAAGACAGATTTGTTATTGAATATCAGAGTGGGAAGGGCAGGGGAAAGGACATGGGGAATGGAAATTAAATGAAAAGAAGCTGTTAATTCTCTGCAGCATAATTCTAAACTTGTAGACACACAAGATTTGGTGGACAATTGAGCATGAGAAGCCAGTTGAGCAGTGGCAATACAGATGGAACAGGCTGGACCAGATGTACATAAAGAACACTGAAAAAATTCTCCTGTGCCCACCTTCACATTGTTTGCAACCTTAAGAGATTTATATATTCCCTGAAAAACATCAATAGACTTCCTAAAGGTCCATGAATCTCAAGGTAGTTAAAAATCCTATGCTTTGGTTATACTGAAAAAGTTTGCTTAGTCTAAACTTTATTATGAATATTCTATAGATCTAAGACTATTCTATAGATCTAGTCAAAATTGCATATTTCTGAGCTATGCCTCAGAGATCGTGAATTAAAAGATCTGAGTGAAGCATAGGAAACTGTATCTTTAAAACAAACCCCTGGGATTCCAGTGTCATGAACTAAGACTGGGATGGGAAAGTTCATGATGTGCTTGGGAGAAGGTAAAATATAGAAGTTTCACATATGAAAGATTTGTGGAATGGCAGGCTATTAAGCATAAGAAGAAACACTGTAGAGTGGTGTGGAGTGCTACTGTAATTGTCTCCAATTTGCTCGTAATTTTCTATATCCATGTCTTTGGATAATCTCCTCTGATATAAGCTGTTAAGTTAGGTCATGTAACTTGCTTTGGCTGGTGGGACAATAGCAAATGTGACATAAGTAGAGAACTAAGAAGTGTTTGTGTGTTGGGATATAACCTCTCTTGTTGGTCCTAGGAGTCCTGAGACCATGACTATGTGAACAAGCCTGGGCACACTTGCCAGCCCACTCACCTCCTTCCACACACCCAGTAGCTGACATCAAATGTCAGACATGATACTGAGGCCATTCTACACCAACCAGCTCTATAATAGATAATGACACATAGATAAATTTGCAAGGTGGGATTTGGAAAGTGATTTACAGCATAAGTGAGTGGTTTAACAAACACCTTCTTTCATTTAGGAAGTGAGTGCAGAAAAGCAAACAGCACATCACAGAGTCTTGAGCAGAAAGGCAGTGATGCATGCTAGAACTAGACTGTCACAGAAAACAAAGAGGGAGAGACTTCCAAAGAGGCATAGCAGAAGATATCAAATGTTTAGAGGATATGTAAAATAATAGCTCAGAATTAGTATGTGGTTTAAGCAGTTTCAATTTGTGGGTACTATTAACAGAAAAATAATAAGAAATTGACTTAAAGTTTTTAGAACTGAAAGAAGTTAGGCATGGAGTGACAATTACCTTTTCTTTTTTTCTTTTTTTGATTTTTGAGATAGAGTCTCACTCTGTCACCTAGGCTAGAATGCCATGGCATCAGCCTAGCTCACAGCAACCTCAAACTCCTGGGCTCAAGCCATCCTCATGCCTCAGCCTCCCTAGTAGCTGAGACTACAGGCGTGAGCCACCATGCCTGGATAACACTTTGTTTCTATTTTTAGTTGTTCTGCTAATTTTTTTCTATTTTTAGTAGAGACAGGGTCTCGCTCTTGCTCAGGCTGGTCTCAAACTCCTGAGCTCAAAGCAATCCACCTTCCTCAGCCTCCCAGAGTGCTAGAATTACAGGTGTGAGCCACTGCACCCAGCGGACAATTACCTTTTGAATAAATGGGATAAAAGTTAGATAAGAGGAAGATGAAATATTTCTAAATATTTAGAAAGATTCATAAAAAACTGTTATATTAACAATTTGATGCTTCAGTGAATGAGGCATTATTAGCCAACGGGATAGACTAAAGCTAGAGGTATAATTTTTCAATGATATTTGACATCTTTGTCTATGATAAATTATCTTTGATATGATTTCTAGGAAATCCTTAGAAAACAAACACACACTCACTTATTGAGTATTGTTTACTTCTGTTTCCTTCAAGACTTCACTAAAGTACCAGGAAAGTTGTTTGCTTGTTTGTCTGGTTTATTGGTCAATTAAAAAAACAAAAAACCTTAAGGCAAAAATGTATGAGAATAAAGTATGGTAGAGAAGACAGCAGAATATTCTTTTATCTGTAATGGAAGTCAACACAATTTGGAAAGTAGAACATGGTGAATGAGCCATAATTGATCTGGCAATTTGGAAAAAAACTGAAAATTAACTGTTTGCAGAGCGAGTAGCTAAAAATCAAGCAAATTTGCAATGCTAAATCCTGGATATGACTAAGAATTAAACATATCAGGGATCTCAGAAGATCAGAATTAGAGTGAAATGGGAATATTTTGTGAAGTCTGTATAAAAAAGTTATGTTCCCAATTCTCTTCTACCCAATGAGCCAGGTGAGCATTCCTCCCAGATCATCCTAAAACTAGATTGGCTTAATTAAGCTCAATGGAAATCAAGAAGGCTTACCAAGACAGAGGCTTTAAGTGACAGTCTACTTATTGAATGTTGAGACCCAACCCCCGTACTCTAACTGGCTCTAAAAACATTGGCAATTTGAACATCCTCCAAATCTCCACCCACCCCACCCAATGTCAGAGATTGGGAAATTTGCAATCCAAACTGTAAGATCCATTTCTTTTAACTCTTGCTGACAGAGAAATGATGGAGGGCTCAGAATTCTGTTTCTTCAAATATCTAATGAGATAGCACCACATTTTGTATTCCACGCTGGTGAAGCTTGACTTACATGTTTTACTCCACCTTTCAAGTTTTTATTGACTGATTAAAAAGAAAAAAAAAAAAAGCAGTTGTCCATGGCCCTGAAGGCCAAGGCTGTCTATTAAAATAGGATTTTACGGTACTTAGCACAGTTCAATATTGAGTGTTTAGTTAATAAAAGTATTAGGATGAGAATGAGAAAAACTATTATTTTTTCTAATATTCTTTGCTTATAGAGTTTTTGCCTATATTTGTAGATAACAAGATTGTAGCATATGTCTTGATAATTCTAATTGTGTACCTTTGAAGTGTGTAATATTATTTAACACAGGTTTTCAAGTCAGAATACCTGAATTTGAAGTCTAGCTTCATAACTCACCAATTGTAGGACCTTAGACAAGTCACTTGACCCCTTTCACCTTAGTTTTCTCACCTATGAAATGAGAAAAATAATATTATGTAATTCACAGAGTTGTTTTAAGAATTAAATAAGCTGCATAAAAATCCCTTAGCATAGTATGTGAAAGATAACTTATTACTTGTTCATAAAAAATGAGAAATTCTAAATATCATGGAATTACTTTATTTCTAGATATTTATACAGCTTTATCTAATATGACTATTCTTAGAATCCTTTTGAACAGTCAAAATAAAACAATAATTTTTTTTTTTTTTTTTTTTGCCATTTGAGGTCTAAATCTTTCATTACATCCATATAAGTGGCCATTTTCTTAACTCTGGTGAAGTTGTACTGCTCTGTAAGCATAAAACAAAATTAGTTTTAGGTGGCATTGAATGATTCCAAGTCTAATCGTGTGACAAACACTAGCCTGTGTCTACCTGTGCAGCATAATCTGTTTATGCTGCATTGAGATATCAATTTAGAAATGCCACTTTCCTTGAGCAGCAAGTAATTATCTGGAAGAAACATATTTTATCACTACCTATGGCTGGTATCAGGCAGCAAATCTTCAGTCCGTGGTGCATGATCCCGTGTTTCCTTACAAATTGTGCTGCTGAGCAGTACTGTACCTTAACACTTTTAAATAAGATCTTGACACCTGTGTCATTGTGCAGGCTCCGATCTGGACGACAGGATTTTTTCCCCCTTAATTTAAACGCACTATTTTTCATCAAATGACAAGCATACATTATGGCTCTCCATTCTAACCAAGGCTCTAAAGGCTATTTCAATTTGACTAGAGTGGTTTTCTGCCAAATGGCTACTCTAAGTTACACTGTGCACATTACCCACCAGAAAAGCACAGAGTTGATGAGAGTGCACTGTCAACTATCTTGCACATCGATATGGGGGTTATTTGATTTGAAATTGGATTCTAGCCTCCCTTGATCTGTTGTATAAATGGAGAAGCATGTGCTGAAGAAATTCTAACAAAGTTTATGAAGAATGTGATGTACTTTCCCCCCTAGAGTTTGCCTTCTACTTTGTTTGATTTTGGCACAAGTTCTCATCTCGATGATAAATATTCAAAGCTAAAAGAAGAAAGAGCTTTAAAAAAAATGGAAAGAAAACTTAGAAAAAATTATTCTATGCATGAATTTCTTCTGTGATATGAGTTGAGTGTAAGTTGCAGACTTTTGTAGCGGAGCGGCTTTGTGACCCTTCTTTAAACATTTAAGACTTAGTTCAGAAGTTCACTGCATATGATGAGACATGATTCTTAAGTACAGAGCCTTCAAAAAAAATCTTCTAAATATATAATATTCTCAGAGAGACATGTCAGTCATTGTCAAGATGAAAGTCGTTTAAATGCTAAGTTCCTGGTAAACTGTGTCTATATTGTAGGGCTCTATTCACAAAGCAATACCTTGGCAGTGTGTGTAGAGCAGACAAAAATATAGCATTTTATTACGGGACATACTGAATTCTGAACACTGTGATGTGAGATTGGGAGGGAAGGAGTTTGCTATGCAAGTTACATGCTTATCACCAGTATGTGGATGGCCCTAAGGGCAACATAGAGAACTTCAGAAAAAAACATATTAAATGGGCATGAGGGAAACATCCTTTTGACCCACATAAAAGGGCCTTTGTGTAGATCTCATGAGCACAAGGTTTTATTTTATGTGGATAAAGATGTGCTGTTTCTTTAGAATCAAAAGTAGATTGGCAACACTTTCAGTAAATGGCAAAATAATTACGAGTGTATTTGGTATTCAGTGTAAAACATTCATCACTTTGAACGGTTTTGGCATCAAGGCAGCTGCAATAGGCAATCCCACAAGAATCTCTTTGTAATTTAGCATTAATTGATGTTCTCTTATTGTAATGGCAGTTGATAAGTTAAAAGACACTGAATTGAAAAGGGGAAACAAAATGCCCTGCCCAGTCCTTTACAGCTTCTGCCAATGCCTGGATAAAAATTAGCTGTAAAATAAAGCAGACTGAAACAGTGTCCAATTTTCTGAGAATAAGAGTCGGGCCTGGTTATGTATGTTTGTGTTTATATGCTTATGAGAGCATATGCCTACTGAGGGTTAAAATCTAGTCTCTAGCTCAGAAAAATTTCCTGTTTCTGAAATTTTTAAAACAACTTTTTTTTTAACAGCATGTGGGGTAGATTGATTAGAAATGACCCCAATTCTCCATCCCTTTCTATGTCTACACCCTGTGCAAAATATGATTTTACAGCTCCTCTCATCAAGAAGTTAATCCTGTTTCCCCACCTCTTGAATCTGGGCTAGTCTGAGGACTGATTCTGGCCTCAGATGTGATGGAAGGCTGGGCACAGTGGCTCATTCTGTAATCCTAGCATTTGGGGAGGCTGAGGCAGGAGGAGTGCTTGAGGGCAGAAGTTCGAGACTAACCTAAGCAAGAGTGAGACCACCGTCTCTACAGAAAAGAAAAGAAAGAAAGAAAGAAAATGATCAGGATATGGTAATTAGCTGGGCATGGCAGCTCCTGCTTGTAGTCCCAGCTACTTAGAGGCTGAGGCAGGAGGATCACTTGAGCCCAGGAGTTTGCGGTTGCTGTGAGCTATGATGACTCCACTGCACGTTAGCCTGGGCTCAAGTTTTTTTGAGACTTTGTCTTGGAAAAAAAAAAAATGTGATGGAAGTGACAGTCTGCCAGTGTGGAGCCTAGGCCTCTACTAGCTCTCTTGAATCCCCTGCTCAGATGTCATGTGATTACTCTGGTCTAACCTGCTAGGGCATGAGAGACACATGGAACAGAGATTAATTGTCCAAGCTGGGGCTATCCAAGACTAGCCAGCCTCTAATTGATCTTCTGGCTGGTTGTAAATTCCTGAGTAAGGCCCAGACAAATCATTGGTTCTTGGCCCAAACCAGAAGAACCACCCCACCGAACCAAGCCTAAATTGCTGACCTCCAGAATAATGAGCTAAATAAATGGTTATTATTATAATCCATTAAATTTTGTGGTGGTTTGTTATGTAGCATTAGATAACTATTTTTAGCATGGTAGGTCAAACAGGTACTAGATTAAAATATGTAAGTTTCAAGTTTTAGTTTTAGTTTTAATAGTATTAAACTTCTGATGTAAAGCCAATGTTCTAGGTATACTAAATTTTATCTTCATATATTGTCCTTTCTTCTTTAGCTTTATGTCTGAGATGCCCTTTCCAAAGATCCAAATTAGACTTATCTTTCAAGCCCAGATTACATAGTCCTCTTCCTTCATGAAGCCTTCTATGATTTCCTCAGCCAACTCCTCAGAACATTCTAGAATTTTAATTTTACCTATATAATGCCAAATAACTTTTTCTCTTGGATTTGTTTTTGATATGAGTGATTTTTCCACCTCTTCCAAATAGCAAACAAAGATGGTATCTTATTCATCTTTGGAACCCTCAAATCACCCGGTAACATCTTGACAAAACTAAGCAATCCAGAAATATTTGAATGAATAAATATGACAGGTAGGCTACAAAGCCACACTGGACCCCAGCCTCCCTTGCTATATTCTTGTTGTTGTCATAGGGAGTAGCTGGACTGTTCACAGAACACTTAAACAAATATTAAGGTTTAATTCTTTTAATTATTACTGCTATTATATTTTTCCTTTATTTCTATGAATTTCCTCTTTCTGTAAAATTTTTATATTCTGTAAAACAGGATATTTTAAGCTATTTAAATACATAATAGCAGTAAAAACAATACAAAGATTATTGGGTTTGCTAAGATTTTAAGGTAAAATTATCTTTTCAGTATTTATTAATTCTAATAGAGACTGTTTTAAAAAGAATCCAGATTTTTTTCTCCTTGCCTCTTGATTCGTAAGTTGTGTTTCTGGTGTAGAAACCCAAGTCTTTGAATTTATATAAATATAAGTTTATTTCAAGGTCTTTTAAACCTATACAAATATAGGAAAAGGTATTAGGTAAATTTAGTTAATTTCTTTAAAATTAGGATACATAATTTAACAGTGCACATTTTGTTGGCTTTATTAAAGTAGTTTCATTAGGTCTTTTAGAAATGACTGAAATTACATTTCAATTTTATCTAAGATGTTTTCCTGCTGTGCATTGCTTTGCTGCATTGGCTAATTTTTGTTATTGTTTCTCTGCTACATAAAATTGCAAATATCAAATTACCCTTCATATCAATGAGATGAGAAAAATTTTTGAATAGCAGTGATGATTCGGTCAAATGTGGTTTCCAATAATGATTATGGAATAATAATAAAGGTGGGATGATGACTGCCTGTTTACTAAAGACATTTTGCTCAAGTTATTTAATCATATAATCCACTTAACCTCAGGCAAACTCACTTACTCCATTTTCTGAGCTGCTACCAAAAATATTAGAGGGTTGGATCAACCTCTGGTTCCTACCATATCTGCTTCAGAATATGAATAAAGCTTTTCTACCCTTGCACCATTTGTGTATGAACTCAGAAATGTCTACGGTAGCATTTCCCAAACTGATGTCTGTGAATCACTAGAGGTCTGAAGACATATTTTTGGACAGCCCATGAAATTTTCTAAATGTCATTATTTTCATCTCTTTTATACTTTAAATGCACGCACACTCTTTTAACTATTTATGAACAGAAGAACATATTTTGCAAAATAATAAAGGAAAAGGCATTTTCTTAGAAGGCTTCAGATTTAAACTGATATTTTTGTACATTTGGTGTCCAACAGAGATAATCACAAATTCAAAATAATTTGTCCCTTTAAAAGTAGTTCATTTCATTTATACCTCAAGATTGAGAAACATTAGTATGACTTAAGTGGATAAACTTCTACTGAAATGACTCATGCAGACAACCCATCAATTTCTTCACTCAATGAAATAAGAATGTATTGAGCCCAGCATGATGATTGATACTGCCATCGGGATGATTTCAATAGAGTAAGGAAAATCAACAATAAACAAAGAAACCAGTAAATGGGTCATTGGAACTATTGGTACTTACGAAGACAATGTGCAAAATAGCAGGCAGTTTTAAGACCAGCTTCAGGACCACTTGAATGAGTTCAGTGGGTGACTGGAATATGTCCCCAAGGGCAGATATCTGCTTTGCATGATTTGAAGCTCTGGTTTAAATAACTTGGAACCCCTAGGAATTCTCATGCTCAGAATTCTAAGGCTTAGGCATTCATGCATATGTAGCAGACTAATATTCCACCTCCTGTGATTGGTGGCAGGAACTGTTAAATCGTGTGTTTTCTAGTATGAAATGAATAGATTTATAATAAATAGTGATATAAGCATCATTCTGAATCAATATGTGATATGAGAAAAGTATTCGATTTTTGCTTTCCATGTGTTCTAAGAGTAGGAAAAATTTAACTATGTCTTTACATATACACTGTAAAAATGTTAAAAATTTATTAAGCGTTACAAATTTCATAAGAATCTCAAAACATATAGAAGTGTCACTCATATGGTTGCCATCTCTGTGATATCCTCATTATAACATTTTATAGTACAGTTGGTCATTCTTTCTTTGTTTTGCTCCTAGTGGCTCTGTGCTGTCAAAGTCTAAACAGCACTATTTAACAATTTTTATAGGAGTATTTATTATTTAATAGGCACTAATCAAAGCCCTTTACAAATATTAGCTGATTAAACAGTCACAGCAACATAAGGCAGATACTATTATTGTCCCCATTTTATGGAAGGGGAAACTGAGACATAAAGTAGTTAAGTAACATGTCCAAGGTCAAACCACAAGTGAGGGGTAAAGCCAGGATTTGGATACAGTCAGACCAGCCCTAGAGCCTGTGTGCTAATCACCACATAACGAAGAAATACTGGTTGAACAAATGAATTACAATTCTCATGGAAAAATTAGATTCTTCTCGAAAAGAGCCTGCTAATAGTTCTGTGATGGTGAGTGTTATGTCATCTTGTCTAGGCTAGGTTATAGTACCCAGTGTTTTAAACACTAATTTAGGTGTTGCTGTAAAGGTATTTTGTAGATGTGGTTACCATTTGTTTACCTCAAGTTGACTCTGTGTAAAGGAGATTACTCTCTATAATGTTGGTGAGCCTCTTCCAATCAAAAATCAGTTGGTGGTCTTAAGATCAAATACTGAGGTTTCCTAGAAAAGAAGGAATTCTGTTCAAGACTGCAACATTAGTTCCTGCCTGAGTTTCCAGCCTACTAGTTTGTCTATGGATTTGAACTTGTCAGCCCACATAATTACATGAGTCAATTCCTTAAAGTAAATATAGTCATGGATTTCTTAACGATGGGGACACATGTTGAGAAATGTGTCACTAGATGATTGTCATTGTGTGACCATCATAGAGTGTACTTACACAAATCTAGGTGGTATCACCTACTATGTACCTAGGATATACTGTGTAGCCTATTTCTCTAGGCTACAAACCTGTCCAGCATCTTACTGTACTGAATACTGTGGGCAATTATTACAATGCTAACTATTTGTGAATCTAAACATAGAAAAGGTACAGTAAAATATTAGTACAATATTATAATCTTATGGGACCACCAGCATAGGTGAGTCCATTGTTGACCAAAATGTCATTTTGTGCCACATGACTAGGTAGTTACATAAATAGATAGATAGATGGATAGATAGAGATAAAAGCACCAACCAGGAACAGAAACTAAATAATCTGCATTTACTTAAAAAATAATATTTTAGTTATTTATTTTTAATTAACAACCCTGTGATATTGATATTATTATCCCTGGTTAATAGATGAAGAAAATAGATACCAATGTTTTGACTTTCAGTTTTATTCCTATCATATACACACCTTATTTCAGGACTTGGCTACTTAGAAATAAGGTCTGCCCTTCCCAGAATTTATCAAACCAGAGGAATGTGTTACTGGGTTCTTCTTTGCTCATGGGCATGGGTCTTCCTTTGCCACAACACCCTTTGAAAAACAGTTTTACTATACCAGGAGGCATCTTAAGATATAACCATATCAGTGAATAAAGCAAAGATGTGAATCATTCAGATTTCAACAAGAAAGGGAGAGGAATATAGAGCCAAATTGTTGTGAGAGTATCTGGAGATTAACAGAGCACCAATAACCCAATTAAATAATAGTAATAGCAAACATTTACATCCTGCTAACTATGTGCCATGCACTCTTCTAAGCATTTTACACAAATCAGCCCACTTATTCATCATAATATCCCTATGGAGAAAGTACTCTTATTTTCCTCATTTTAAAAATGAATTAATTAAGGAGAACCAGGATTTGAATCCAGGAAATTAGTCTGTAGACCCTACTCTTAACTACCACATGTTGCTGCGTCACTAGTCGGTACACTTAAGTATTGTGCTGTAGAGTTTGAATGGGTCAAATAAATGCATGAACAATTATCGAAAACTTATTATATGATAATTACTCTATATACAAATTATTCTACTTAATATTCACAAAAGTATTGTGAACTAGGTACTTTTTTCCTAGCCTAGCAAATAAATAGTTTCAAATTATTTTAATTACTTGTAGAACGTTACATGAGCAATAATTGGTGGTGACAGATTGAAGCTCATGTCTGCCTGGCTCCCAAAAGCTTGCTTTTCCCACCATGCTACTAGGCTACTAATTGACCAGCCTCAAAGAGGTTTGTTACAACTGAGAATATTCATGTCTTAGACCTGGTATAACAGCATTTGCTCACAGATCATATCCTCACAACTGTACCTTGCAGGCCATCTCAGAAACATATCAGTTCATACTCCTTTTCAGCCCTGCTTTACACAGGGCAATGAATTCAAATAACTACCTGATATTCTGGTATTGGCATGCTATGAATCATGGGAAGTTATTTTTTGTTGTGGTTGTTATTGATTTCTATGATGAAGAGCAGGTTTTAGAGTGTCTCTTCTGCCCTGCTCCAAAATTAACCTTTTCTAGGATTTTCCATTTTTCAAAGTGCATCCAGAATTCAAGACAGGAAGATTATAGAGAAAGGGATTCAAAAATTTTTTTTCTTCTTTCAGTAGCTTCAGCTGAATTTCTGAAGATTAGATGTTATGCTTATGGAAAGTCTATCCATTTATATTTTTTCTCTCCCTTCCATTTTTGCTTACTTTCTTTTCCCTGCCCATAATATCATCTTCCCAACATTAGACAGAATGATTAAAGGACTTCATCAATGGTATGTTCAAAGTTAATCTAGGTTAATACTTTCCTCCTTATCTTGTTATATAGCCAATAGAAATGGCTGCATCACTGAATTAAATTTAGATATCTTATGTTATACCATAATTAAGTCCATATAGCTATTCCAAGGGGATTAAATTTTGGGGATAGACAGTCCATTATTAGAGGTTTATAAAAACTATTCTCATCTGTTTGGTAAAAAATAATGAGACCTCAAATATTATTTACTATCCAGGGTTAAACGTCATTGAACTATCAAGTTACAATTAAGACTATAAAAGTATTCTCAAAAGTAGAAAGCTGTAATATTGGCAAAGTTTGATCAGACAACAAAAGCAGTTTAAAAGTTCAGCAGAGTTTACTATAAGCACTACAAATGCAAGCATTTAAGTGTGACCTACACAATGGAAAATATTATAATTTCTAATCATTGTCTGTGTAATGTTAAATCAGAATCAAAAAGTTAAAAGGTGGAGAGAAAAGGACAAACTTCATGCTCAGCTTTTATATTTCCTATCATTGCAATCTAAGATCATCTAATAATAGTGTCTTAGATTTTATGTATGTCTAAAAATGAAATCATCATATTTTAATGACTTGGAATAACAGTTTTCATTTTGAAAGAAAAAATGCATTTTACATTAAACCTCAACTTTTACTTGTAATTTTAAAATTATGCAACACTTTCCTCAAATAAAGCATGTTTTCTGTTTGTTTCCAGAGGAAGACAAGAAAGAATGATTTTCCTCCTAAATCTTTTTCTTTGATTTGTTTATCTCATCTTCTGAAATAACTTTTAGTTCTGTGCTTACTTCCGAATGATAAGCATATCCAAATCAATGAGAATATTGCTATTCATATGATAGATGTATAATAATACTTTTTGATTGAAATTGTATAGACAGATCATTGAAGAGTTCTCAATCTGATGGATAGATAGATTTTATTTACAATACTAACTTTATTTACCATATTTAATTAATATTTGTGATAGGGATTAGAACAGGAAAGCTAAGGTCAATGTAATGAACCAAGAATATGGAGGAACTAACAGTTATTAAATGACATAATTTATTAAGATGTTTTGTTTTTTTTAATCCCTATGAAATATTGCTATTTTGTAGATGAGGCTTAGAGAGGATAATTTATTACCCAAGGAAATAAATTTATTTTCCATTTGTGTATGGCTCAGAGAGGTCAACTTATTTCCCAAGGAAATATAACCAGTGTTGTGTGGAGTAGGCACTAAACACCGTGCAAGTCTGTTGCCAAATCCCAAGATTTTTTTCCATTACGTCATATTGATATTTTTTCCCATTCATGATTTTCTCATGGAATTAGGAAGAGATATTGATTGCAGACATTATTTAATTTTTTTTGTTGTTATTTTGCAATGAAACTTTGCTCATTTCCTTCCATTTCATGTACTTCCTGGATAAGTTCTCAAGTAATGGGATTAACTATGATGAGATATTTAGGACCAAGCCTTGCATTCCTTAATGAAGTGAAATTTTGAATGGCATTGATATGACAAATAATAGCACCCTGTATTTATTTAGTGCTTCTAAGTTCTTCAAGAGCAATTGTTTTAGTGACATCATGGGATAGGTGGAAGAGATATTCTGATTTCCATTTTTATAAATATGAAGCACCATGCCAAGAGAGATGATCTGCCAAAAGCCAGGTAACTAGATGGTGGCACATTGGGAGTAGAAGCCATTTTTCTTGACTCTTGTGGTCTGATATTCTTCCTGATTTCCTTCAGTTTACTTTCCCCTTTCTACTCCATGAATCTCCCCAAATCTACAGTTTATGACAGAGCTACTCATACCCTTAAACATCTTTTATTTCTCTATGGTTGGTAGAAAAATATTTAAGCTCTTTAACTCATACATGATACGACCCATAATCTACCCTCCAAACATCTTTGCAGTGTTATTTATACTACTTCCTTCCTAGTTCTTCTTCCTTTTCATCTCCAGCTTTAAGCCATGCATATTTTTAACTACTTAATCTATTTCCTGCTTTCTTCTTTCTTCAAATTCTTTGTGGTGGAAACCATATTTACTTTTCCTAAAAGCCATTCCTGTCCTGCCCTGGCAATGGGTCTGAAAGTTAGGCCTGTGATGCAAACTGGGCCAGTAAGAGTTTTAAGTTGGATTTTTCAAAATGGAGTAAGGATAACAAAGCAACTTTCTTCTCTGGTCATAAAAGGATAGCTGGGTGGGCTCTAGCAATTCTTAACCATGATTGCAATCTCATAAGAAGCTGTTTTGGGAGAAGGAAACTGATATACTATGAAAAGCAAAACTTTTATACTATGAGAAGCAGAGAGAAATTCATCACAGCTTTGAGCACCTCTTTTGGTATTACTCTCCAGATTCACCCTTAACGTCCTCAATTTGTGAAGCAATAAAGTGGTGTTTTCTTACTAAAGTTAGTTTGATTTAAACTTATGTTACTAGCCACCAAAGATTATGGCTCACACAACTATCAGTTTAGTGTTCATGCTGTAAGAACCAATTCCAAGAGGAGACTTCTTCTATGTCACCAGGTGCGTTCCTCCACTTGGACCACTGGGCCCCCATCTCTGCCCCATAGCTGTCTGATGCTAGTTTTCATTTGACCATCCACTTGATCTGCCTTGTTCAATGATTAATGCATATATGTCTGCCTCCTTCTTCACCAGTTCATGGGTCCTGTAGGTCAGTGCCACTTCCTAATCATTAATTCTGTCTTCAAGTACCCAATTTGAAGATAGTTGGCATTAAGTAAATGTGTACTTAAATTTACATGTGATTCCTTTGCCTTTTGAATGTTTACAGATGATATATAATGCACTGTATGATATTAAGAAAATATAATAATGAATGTGATTATTTTGACATTAATGGGATGATTATCCTGGAGAAAGCATGGGTATTGCATTCTCACTTCTGCTCTTAATTTTATTTTTTTAATAAAATGAAAATTGTCTTTTCTTTAGTGCAGGACTCGTGTTATGAGTAGAATTGACTTCCATGACCTATAAACCACCAAGGACTGTGACAAATTTTAATGGCAAGGCTGTATTTGTACTTCTTGGTACAAAAGTTTGTGATGGAACTTAGTGGAATATAGTACAATCCTTTTCTTGCTCAACTCAAGCAACATAACACTGAAAATCACCGATAGCATTTAATAAGGATTTAATATGCAGGGGAGTGGGTTCTATAACCATTTTAAGTTCTGTAATGGGGAGAGGCTTGCTACAAAGAAAGTGCCAATAACTGCATGCTTACCCTCAATATGAATACTGAGATACATTAAGGATATAGTAAGAAGGATATGAAAGTATTTATTATTAACTGATGCCATCCTTATCTACATCTGAAAACTGATGTGATTAATTGAGGCAATGATTTAGAAAAGGAGGCCACACTTTTCCCTCGGTTATCTGGATCCTCTCACAGAAGAGTGGTGGAAACAAGAATGATCATAATTAGCTCAATTACCTCAATTTTCATCTTCACTTTGGATGTGTGGACATGACCTCCATTTATTTTTGTAATGCAGTCTGTATAGTTGTGTTGCAAGCTTGATGAAATCTGACCTAGTCAAATATTTGTCCTTTAATGGCTGAAAGCCAACAAAAAGGGTGATTTAAAGCTTAATATCCATAGATGAGGCTTGTGTATTTTTATTTTTTTGAAGGGACATAAATTGTCTATGGAGTGAGGTGGTTTCGTATTTGAAAAATATTGACTTTTGTCATGTGTTGCATAATTAGTCTGTACTCACTTGAAAAAAATTGCACCAATTTTTCAAAAAAGGGAACATTTTTAACTCTGTATTTTGTGTAGTTGGGAGGAGAATGGACAGCAGCAGAGGAGCCGTTGATAGGTTTGGTTGACATTCATGATAGAGAAATTTTTCTAGAGGAAAACCTTCAGGCGCAGCAGTCCTCCAAGAGGCAATAAGTATCTCTAGCAAGCCAGGATTCTAAAAATAGCAGCAGCAGCAGCAACAACAGAAGCAGCATTTGTAAACCAGAAGGTATTCAATACAAGTTTGAACCATGGGAGGGTCTATTTAGCTCATTTGGGTGTTTTTAAACCTCGTGGCCAAGTAAAAATGTCAATTAAGTTCCCTAGGGGAGTCTAAAGTATATATGTATCTGTGCCTTAGATTAGATTTTCATATATACTCATCTAGACACATATGTATTTATATAGAGAGCATCTTAGAAAATTGTTTGGTCCCTAAATGATTCAATTTTCAGTATTATAAACTACTCAGTGTTTTGAGTGTTTTTGTTTGTTTGGTTTTGTTTTATTTTGCTATTGAGGGGAAGTATTCTAAATAAATTCAGGCGGAAAAGATCTGAATAATTATGCCCCTTTACTAGTTGAGTTATTATTCTGGCTTCTAACTTTTATCTTGTCAGTTCAGATATAAGAGAATCAAGAACATGTATTTGAGCCCTTAAAAGGCATCATACCTTAACATCAGCAATCACATCATGGTTTCTGAGAGTGTTTGTTGACAATCCCAAACAAATGTCACCAGTCTTACCTAGATATTCCGACTCACTCACCTATTAGTGTGATGAATGTATTTTTAAAGAGGAGGTAGGTTTTGTTTTGTTTTGCATTTTTGTTGTTGTTTAACTGTTGCAACAGTTTATGTTTTGGGGACTGGTTTAAGAGAAGACATTTCCTTGTAGCAATTGCAATTTTAACAACAGATAAAACTCTTGGTAGCAAATATCCAGTGGGGTAGAACTAAAATCTGGAAGTAATCAGCAACCACTGAGCATCAGAAATTCCTCAAAAAAACATTTAAACACAGCTGGAGTTTGCTGGTAGTTGGGATAAGATTCAGGTACCTAATCCCTTGGGGTTAGTCGCCATCCCCCTTCTTCCTTGTCTTGGATGTGGAACTAAAAAGCCCCAGGGTGTTGATGGTTGCAAAGAAACTATGGCATCTGACACCTGCTGGGAGCAATAAATAACTCTGCCTGTCGGTTTGTTTCTATCCTGCTCATAGTAGAGTGGCACTCTTTTCTTCTGTGCTGAATTTCAAGAGGGATCAGCTCTGTTTTCCCATGTAAACAAATCTGGTAAGTAAGAGATGTTGTGTTCAGTCATTTTTGACCTACAAGAAGGTAAATCTTCATTTCTAAGAATTATTGTTGTAATTTTTCTGAAGGTAACATTATTCCAAGGCAGGCTTTTGAAATGGGCTTGGTTCAGTTGGTCCTTTCACTGTTGGATGATGGGTTTCCAGTTAACTAATTAAAATTGGTTATTCCCTGATGATTTGTGTAGGCGGGGTTACTTAATGCTTCATGTCAACCAGTCTTGTACAGTTATATTTAGGGTTGCTCACAATTCTATTTGGAAGGAAATAGATGCTAATAAACAAAGAGATGACTATCGTATCTATGGTGCTTCATAGAACAATGAACACACAATAGCCCAGAAATCTCCTGATATTGAGGCATACACACTGTCTCCCTGGCTTTCTGGTTTGCAAAAGTTCAGATTTCTATAGAAGTGAAATGCATCAGAACAAATCTTTCAGTTAGCAAGAAAAGGAGAAAATCAGATAGTCTCTAACAAGCTCTTTCTTAAATTCTAACATCCACTCAATCTGTCTAATTATTTGCTTATAGAAGCAATTACTCTAAACTCCCCCAATTTAAAGTAGCCATTGAATTCCTTGCTAAAATTCACACTTTTCTCTATTTGGCAAGTAAACCAGAGCACAATATTTTGCATTCTGTTAAAATGTATTTCCCTCCTCTGTAAAATGAATGAAAATGTGTTTCATGCCATATGCCTGATATTTTCTAGTTGTACTTGTTCACATATTTCTGACTCTACAATATCTGGCACTGTGAGATGCAAATCCCAGGAATTCTTCAGATACAGTCTCACTGAAAGGAGAAAAGAAAACAAAGAAATTGGGTAAAATCTGTTTAATTTCAATTACTAACAAGGTCAGTAAGTTTTAAAAGATGTTTTCCATTCGATTTACTTAGAGCAAGTGAATACTCTTTTATATCATAGCAACATTATGTTTAACTAGAAATTTAAATCCAAATGGTCCTTATCCTTTTAGAAAGTTTCTCTCTCTCTCTCTCTTTCTCTGCTCCTCCCCCTGAGTACTGGTAGCAACTAAGGTTAAATTCTTCCCAAAGGAGAAAATCATCATCATGATCATCATCATGGTAGGCACTGAGGAAGCCTATCAAGAGAGAGGCATAGTGCTTAGTTTATCCTTTAATTTTTGCATTCTCTTCAAGGTAAACTTTCACCAATGGCCTCAACTAACAGCCTTCCCTGAATCTCTGAATGAATGAATGACAGTTGGTGTTCAATCTATTTCTCCTCTAGCTTTTCCATCTCTTTTGAAGTACTTATAAAGCCTTACTGTAACAAGAAAAATACCTAGAAAAATATACTTCTGAATATTAACAATGGTTATATCTAGATGGTAACATATAGGTCATTTTTGTTTCATTCTTTATAATTTCTAATACTTTTACAGTGAAAGTAGGTTATTTGTATAAAAGAACTTCAAAATTAGGTTATTTTCAGAATGCATTTTCTCTTTGAAAACATGGTACCAGAAATCTATAACACACTAATTACCTATTCATTAATTCTTTCTACTAACATTTATCTAACGTCTGCTACACGCCAGCCTATCTATTTATCATCAAAGACCCAAAGTTACCTAAACACAGTTCTTCTGTTCAAGGAGCTCACAACTACAGCATTGTTTTTCCAATATTGCCTTTATACTGCCCATAACTTTCATCTTATATATTTAATAGTTTTATTTCTACATTTTTACAGTACTCACCATTTCTATGCACTTCATCCTTGATACAACCAGCATTTCCCTTTGACATTAAAATTGTTATTGCTTGATAAGATATCTGTGGGTTTTCATCTTCCTATAAACCCTTCAATAACTTTATTATGGTTAAAGTTCAAAAGAATATTGCAGTTTCTGTTCTTACACATGCAATTTTCTAACTGGCAACATTTATAAGCAAGTCTTGATACCTGTTAGGAATTGTTCAATGTCCATATATAGCACTTTAACTAAAATACTGATTTTGTGAGTTTCTTAAACTACCTACTTCAATTAAGTGAATCAATAATGAGTTATACCCAGTGGTTTAAATTTAAATATTGGCTCCCACATAAGATATTCTCAAAAAAACATTTATGACCCAATATTGAAAAAGAAGTCATTATTTTGCTGAGAAAATTCTATCTGGATCTTCATGCCCCAACATTGTAATGCAGGAAAGTGTGAATGATATATAATACATGATCTATGTTATAGTATCGACATATTACCTATGCCAGTCAGCCTGTCATACTTTGCCTCATTCCACATCATCAACAGAGAGCAAAATTTCTGTAAGTGCCGTGGGCTGCTTTTGTTCTTAGTATTTTTAAGCTACTTTTAAACAAAGCTTCTTAATTTAATGCATTTTATAATGATATAATTCATTGTCATTTAAAAAATATTAGTATATATGTTCTTCCCAGAACACTTCTTTATTACCGTTAGTGACACTAACTTTGTTTTATGACAACAGAACTCACGCTTTATCAAAATAATCAAGATCCTAAGAAATGCTTACAGACTGCTTGCTGTGTTTTTACTATTGAAGAATATGCTCCTTTGTAATTTGGTATGTTGGGAAAAACCAATAGCTTTGAGTTTTTTCAAAAATTAAGGCAAAACATTTTATGGGATATTTTCTTCACATTCTCTGAATCGTTAAATCAGAGATGAGTATTATTTCACTTCGTTTTGTTTTTCAGAAGTTTTGTTCTATGAAATGTGTGTTTACTAAATACACATTTGGATTAAATGACACATTATGGTATTGTTTAAGAGTCTTCATATACGGAGGAGAGTTAGTTTCCAGTGTTCCAGCCCAACTCTACTGCTAAAGCTCTGTATGATGAAGAATAAACTATAGACTCTCTTGGTCTCAATTTCTTCATCTATTAAATAATATATTTGTACCAGATATCTCTAAGGACTTTTCATATCTAGAATACAATGATTGTACATACATTTTCACTAGACAAAGACATATAGTAGGTCAAAATGTGATGCATCACAAAGTAATATTTCTTAACATATGAGGAGCCAATGAAGGACAGATAATCTGAATGATACTCTCTTCAATTCAGCATTTATACCATGGAAATATTGATGATGAATTGTTACAATGGGCTAGACTATGTTAGGTAATGGAAATAGAAAGTTTAACAAGGTGTATGTTGTCATAATTCTCACAGAGTTTTGAGTGGAGTGGAGGGGTGTGGTTCATTACTGGGAGGCAATTTTGTCTCTGGCGGACATTTAGTAGTGAATGAAAACATTTTTGGTTATCACAATTTGCATCTGGTGGGTAGAGGCCAGGGGGGCTCTAAATAGTCTACGGTGCACAGGAGAGCACCCCATAACAAACAATCATGTGGTCTAAAATTCCAGCAGTGCTACGGTTGAGAATCTCTGGTAGTGGAAGAGATTGACATTCAGGTAAAGATTCCCAGGATGAAGAAGGCTAAGTCAGCACTTTACAAAGTATTACAAAAATCATACAAAAAGAAACAAAGAAATATTAATCACTTAGAAGCTCCATCTTAAGAGTCATAAAAACACAGCTATCTGCAGATTCAAAACATGCTTTTTAAGACAGCTGAGATTAGACAGAAGAGAAAGAAGAGAAGATGCTCAGAGGTTGTGGTAAATATATACAGTGCATAAATATCAGAAGCAAAATGATAAGGTAAAATTATACTTTCTCACGAGGAGAGACATATTCTGAAGTACAAAATATTCATAGACTGCAATACTACTGCAGGAACTGAGAGTGCAGAGTTAGCAGAAAGAGCCATTGTAGACCCAGTTTGATTGAAAAAAAAAAGAAAAAGAAGTAGTAGTAACAGGGCCTTAGATGGAATAACATAGCAGAGCCATATTTAAAGGAACCACTCTGCCTGTGTGCCAACAGAGCGGGTAATTGCCTTTGGGTTGCAAAGCCTATAAGCAACCGTTAAGTTTGGTTAACTGTTGAATTAGATTTTGAAGCCTATCATGTCATATTATACACACACATACACACATGCACACACGCACAGAACTTCAGCCTATAGCTTGTCTTAGAAAAACAAAACTCAGTGATGATTAATGGAGGATGAACTAGCACAGCAACAATGGAATGATAACATAAGGAAAAGAAAGTGAAAAAGGGAGCAAAACTTAGCAGAAGATAAAAGTGAATGAAGCAGGTGAAAATTGTGACCAAACATTCTGCTATTTGTTTAAAAATTGATGAAGGAAGACCACAGAGCAAGAATATAAGAATTCAGGAAAGAGATGTCCTACAACAGGGAGAGATAAAACATAAACTGGTAGAGCCCTCAAAAGATTTGAGAACAAAATATATGTCATTTTGATAAATATAAAGGGAAACTCATTGCCAGCTAAGGTCCTCAAGGAAGCAGATATTACAATGGAACCAGAAGTGCAAGAAATTAACTAGGGAAAATGCTTGTGACATTAAAGGGAAAGGGTAGTGGAAGTAAGCAGGGACAGGTTGCTGGCCATGATGCAGGTCAGACACCCATGAATGGAAGGAAAGGACATAGGACTGGGCAAGAAACGCCTTAAACTGCAGTGCAGCTCTGAGAAAGTTTCAGCTAGGTTTGTGAGGAATCTCAGCAAAGATTGGTCATTAGATTAGTCCCTCATTACGCACGATTCTACTAGCTGTGCCAGCCACTGGCTGGGAGCAGCATGGAAAGAGCATGGTGTTGGCGTGTACGCTTTGGTGATCCCAAAGGTGTGGCAGCCAGAGGCACTTCTAACTGGTTCCCTCTTGATAGGACATCTGATCAGCGACCATTAGATTTTCCAGATTGGCTTCCAAAGCAAATGTATCTGTGCATATAAGTCATAATGATAGCATATACCCCCAATATGATGCAATAAAAGTGCACTCCATACTCACTCCTGTGAGATTCTTTCCCAAAATCTGTAATCCTGGTCTGTTCATGAGAAAACATCAGACAAATCCAAATTGAGAAGCATTCAACTTTTAAGACTGGAAATCTTAAAAGTTTACAGTGCTATGAAGAACAAGAAAAAACAGATAATTTCACAAATTGGAGGAGGGTAAAGAGACATGACAAGTAAATATCTCGTGGAATCCTGGATTGGGTCCTGAAACAGAGAAAGGACAAAAGTGGAAAAACTAGTCGAATATGGAAAAACTGATGCAATGAAGTCTGTATTTTAGTTAACAATATTATAGCAATGTTAATTTCCAAGTTTTCATAAATATAGAATGGTTATATAAAATGTTAACATTAGAGGAAGTTTGGTAAAGGGTATGTAGGAACTCTCTGTAATGTTTTCACAACTCTTCTGCATTTCTAAAATTATTTCAAAACATGAAATTTATTGAAAAGGGCAACCAACTAATGTAAAACTTTAATTAGGGCCATTCTACAAAGGGACTATTTATATTATGATGAAAATTTATATCACAGTGATTGGTTCTAATAAAAGTCAGGCAAGACTTTGTTGAAAAATGACACTTGAGCAGAGATCTCAGGAAGGAGTCAGTGTTGTTTAGGCAAACCAGCCATGCAAGCAGCCCAGCCAAGATCAGCCAACCTGACTTGTCCACCAGCAGCTAACCACAGATTTATGAACGAATGAGGCAAATGACATTAGTCAAGTCTAGCTCTAGTAAGTTGAACCCTACATAACTGCTTGGAAAGGTCTATTGTACACAGCTGAGGTTTTGTGGCTATTTGTTCCCCAGCATTATTGTGGCAAGAGTAACTGATACAGATGCCATGTTAGTGTCAGTCACTGAAATCTAGTGCAAACACAGCCCCTACCACATTACCTGCTGCAGAACCTCTCTTTTATTGCAGAAGCTAAAAATGGAAAATACTGATTTTTCAATCTCCTGGTGTTTAGCCACTGGGCAATGTGATATTAAGGAATTTTTGCTGTGGTCTTTCCAGCAAAAGTTTAAACAAAAGAGAAACATGGAGGAAAAAAAGGCTCTCTTCTTAGATCTGACATTGTCTACTATTACGGCAGAAATTTTGACAGTCATCTTGAAAGATGGATATAAGTCCAAATTATGAGGTCTAAATTTTTAGTAAATATCACTGAAGATGATAAAGTACAGAGATGGTAAGATGTCTGATGATATTTGCCCCTAGAAATATCTATCTCTAGATATCTTATTTTGAGAGAAATAAAGGTCCTTATTGTACATACCACATTTAGTTGGGTGTTCTGTTATAGGCAGCTGAAAGCATTGATCCAGTTCTCTGAACTCCACAAACTGATAAAGGGAAGTATAAAAACAGAAGTATCACCGGGAGAGACATTGGAATGTTATACCAACAGGTAGTCAATAAATTATGGAGAAGGTTCACTACATTGCCAGAGTCTATGGCTGACTTTAGGCAAAGAATAGAGTTTGTAATTTTTTAATATGGAAAATTATTAAATGTACAAAGAATAGTGTAATAAATTCTTATAAACCCATCCCCAGCTTTAAAAATTGGCAAGACCTGCCCGATTTTGTTTCATCTCAAATACCTATTTCCCTGCTCCCATATTATTTTGAAACAAATCACAGATATCAAAATAAGAATATTTTAACAGTTTTAAAGTAGACTGTTAAAAATATGCTATAATAATAAATTACACAAATATTTATTGGTCATTATTTTAGTTATGTTTATAGGAAGCTTATCTGATTGGTTTAGAGCTCTGTACAGAAAGCCAGATTTATCAGACCACCTCATGGATTGCTGAACAGCCTGGGTCATGTTGCCACTCTAGTCCAATAGTTGACCTCCTCTTCACAAAGAATATTTAAATGCTGTTTGCCTGAGGGGAAGTGGTGCATAAGGCAGATTCAGCAGGAATGGCTGAGAGAGCAGACTGGGTGCCATAATGGGGACTTACGGTAACTTCACCTTCTGTGGGTCCAGTATTTTGCAGATGCTGAGGATACAAAGATAAATCAAACAAAGGCCCTGCTCCAGGATTGTTTATTTATTTTCATACTGCCACATTTATATTGATTCTTATTTTTAAAAATCGGTTAATGCTTTTCTTGATGTTGACCTCTGTTAAAAGAGAATCTATATTTGTTGTTTCTGTATTTCTAGAAACTTTTATCTAAAACACATTTATCATATACATATGTATTTCTAGAAACTTTTACTTTATGTATACTTGTCATATCTACCAAGTCACATCTAACATATTCTACAAATACATATTGGAGAAACAATTTTGCCAATTCTCCTAGATTATGCGCATTGTCTAACCTTGACACAATGACAAAAAAGTGCAAAACTAATTTTGCCCCTCCCTATTAATACTATAAGAAGATTCATGTGATTTTTCTTGTACAGCAATTCTTTATTTCAGGTGTATGTAGTTAACAAGAAAAAGTAAACGAACTCCCTCCTATAAATGGGACCTGGATCTGCATGTTTACAATAATTTAAACATTATTACACCCATGTTTATGAAATTGATCCAAATAAATTATAGTATATGAATTTGAGTGTAGTGATGATTACATTGTATTATTTACATTTCAGTGGCTGGGACTATTTTTCCCAACATGGTATTTGCTTAAAGTAATTATACTGACTGAGAACAGTGGCAGATTGAAATTAAATGTTTGGATTAAATATTTTGTCAGCAAACATGCAGCAACTGCTTTACTGCTGCTGCTTCTCTTCTATGCATACTGATTACAAAATGATTACAAAATGATTAGCTTTTATTTTGGCACAGTTTTAAAATACTTAGATAAATGCTGCTTGATATCCAATCTTCTAAATGTTTAAATCACTAGAAAAATCCAGAAGAAAAATGGCCAAAAGAAATTTAAGGCAGCATTCTAACTTTTAACTCAGTCCCCATTCAAAGGAATAAAAACTCGCCAAGTCTAGAAATGATTCCATTTTTATGAAGTCTAAGTTTTGGTTAAATATAAACCCTTCCAGGTGTGCTCAATGCTGGCAGGTGGGGAGAAAAAGTGTCACTTTCTGCTAAAAGAAGAAACATATGAAACTATTTTAAGAGGGTGCTCTTGTGGTTTCTTGGATATTGATTGTCCCTTGCAAAATAGTAGTTTAATGTGCTAAATGGAAGCAAATAAGAACATATGGTTTAAATCTACCCTGAAATACAAATGTATTTTTAATAACCATCATAGAAGTACTTGACAAGATGTTTTAAGTTTTACTTTCCAGAATGAAACCATTAAAAATGATTTTTAAATAAAGCAAGCCTCTGATATATCTTGTAAATCTCTAGTGTACACTACTTAGATTTTGGTCAGGGATTGAGAAGTGCAGGATCATTTTAAAGCTATTCCAGGGGCTGAATATAGGTCAAGGCATCAACTGAAAAAGAATTCAGTTTTTACCTTTCAATGAATAAATATCCCAAAGAATGACAAAATCAATTGATGGGAAAATATTATGAACGTTCCAACGTAATAATATGTTCACAAAAAACTATTAAATGCTATATTTACATATTTTATGAGCTCATTCATATTGGCATTGCAATATCAATTCAAAACTGATTTGTTCCATAACTGTTAAAAAGTAAAAAGGGTAATCAACCAGTTCATTACTTACTACATCATTTAAGTATATCTTACTCTTCCAAGTTCTGTGAATCATGGTAAATTCAGTCCTGGAATGGCCCAAGTCACTTATTTGCTTCCATCAAGATATGGCACATGTATAAAATGTTAGGAACTGGGCTGATTCAAATGGAGAATTATGAAACTGGTTTGCTCTATGTTGGATCCATTCCAAGTCACATCTGTGTACATGGTTCAATCAAAATGGGAAGGGTCTTGGTCACAATGTCAGATTTTGTGCATTTTCTTTCTCAGGATATTACAAAATAATACCACCTGGTCACAAACAGGGCTTTCCTCAAGGGTCTATTTCTGATATATAAGGATGAAAGAGGCACAGGAGAAGAAGAAATAGAAGGAGAAAAAGTACTAAATGGGAGGGAAAAGGAAAATTAAATTAAAAAATGATTTCAATTCTAATCAACTTTTTTTGCTACATTTATATTGCTACTGATTAAACTTGACATCTATCGGGCATGCTATTACTGAGATTGTTTTTGAATACTCAGGTATTGCCCGTCAATTTCTGGGCCCAAGATTGAGATAACAAAAGTATAGATCTTCAAGTCTGAGAGTGCTGCAAGTGAAAAATTAGATACTATGGGACATTTGCAGAATTGTACAGATGCTACTCGTTGAATGCACCCTGCTATCATCATGATAGTAGAAGATATACAAAGGAGAATACATTGTCATTTCCTTTGTTATGAAGCCATATTGGGTGCTTTTAAAGCAAAATACAAAGAATAACCATATTTTTCACAAGCTAAATGTTTGAAGGTACAGCATGAAGCCAGAAGACTGACAGAACCGGCAGATAATAAAAATTAACACAACTATCTGGACAAGACACAATATATACAATATATATAAGGATTAATGTACTTGATTTGCTGGTTAAAGCAAACTGTCTACACCTCTGTGGCACAGATTGGCTAAATGTTCCACCTGCTCCCTTTCCTTCTAGGCACCCAGCCAGACTACATCTCCCAGCCTCCCTTGTGACAAGGTGTGGCCATGAGTCTGGATTCAGGACAGTGGAATGTGAGCAAAACGGATTAGTAACTTCTCTCCATTGCCAATTGAATCTTAAATGAATGAGAACAAGAAATCATGAATTAATTCATTGAGATGCTGTGGTTTATTTGTTACAACAGTTGGCACTACTTTAACTGTCAAAGATCTGTGCGCTTTGAAGTGGAATGTGATGGTAACCAAAACTTAAAATATTTAGTGTTACCATAATGGTTGGCCATGAATGGCAAAGAAATTGATGGTAGAGGCCTCAAAGGCAGAAAACAAAGTTTTGAAGATTCATAGGATTTGGAAAAGCTGTCCCTGCTCTTGAATTCTCACTCATTAACCGTCACCCTCCCCACCCCACTCCACCCCAACTCACCCCACTACACCTCCCATGTCAGTCTTCTGGTATTCACTGCTTACCTAGATTACTCTCTTTTGGGTCATTTTTATAGACTTGGCTTTATGGATATCTCTAAATTCCCTTTCCACTGCCATCTTGGTGCTTGTCCCACATCACTTGAGAGTTCTTGTCCCTGGTCACTCAGTTTCTACTCCAATTGGCTAGGATGCTATGAGTTAAGGAGATACATTTCATTTCAATCATATCATCCAAATGACTTACTTGGATTTTTTGGAAACCTATTTTTCTTTTCCATGAAAAATGATAGAGATTTAGGGTTTATGTATAATGATAGGTATTTAAAAGGCTTTTCAAACTCTCCTGGGCATAAGCCCTGTAAAACAATTAAATTGTCATTTACTGCTCAGATTACATCAACTTTTTTCTCTCTAAGCCACTGACGGCTTCCTGACTTATTTATGTAATAAGTAGGAAGAACATGATATGGATGATAGTGGAAAAGCTCTTTGGAAAAGGGAAAGTATATATAGTCTTCAGTGGTCCTATGAAAAGCAAGAGCCTAGATCAGATTTAGCAAACAATCTGGAAATCTGGAATGTTGGTAACCAGCCTGCCCCACCCCCAACCACAATTACCAATGGCAGAGATCACTAACTGATCCCTTAGCTCTTATCCTCAGAGTTCTGAAATAGTTTGAAATCTTCAACACAACTCACCACAGCCACTACAATCCACTTAGGTGGGCATAAGTTTGCCTAGCTTGCCATAAACTATCTATATATCCTTTTGCAAGGCTTCCATTCCATTTGTTCAAATGAGAAGCACAAATCCTAAAGCTCCATGCTTTTTCATAATTTTCCCAGTAGACCAGTTTTCTGAGGACTTGATAATCCCCATTGCCATTCTCATGTTAGTTGCATCATATAAAGCACAGGAAAAAAAAAATTCGTGCAATTGCTTTATCAATGACCCATCAACTTACAGCCATATTAAAAAATGCAAGGGGTCACTTTTAACCCTGAAGAAGTAAAACAATTTAACATGATCTGGCACCAATGGGATGCCCTATCAATCAAACCTTTTTGAACATCTCTGTTAAAGGAAATATTCAGCTACATCCTTATCAATGTAACCAGAAAGCTCAGATGGAAGAGAGAGACATTAACACAGGGGATTGTGATTATGATGGAGAAAGTCCCTCTGTGTGGTTCGTGTGTAGACCTGGACGGTTCAGTCTCCAAAGCGATTGTTTAGGTTATCCATTACAACTTCCTTCAAGCCTGAGAGAGGTAAAACATTTTCTTTCATTATGAAATTTCACCACGTCTCTTCCTTGATCCCAGTCATCTTTCTTTGTTGCTGTTAGAAACCAACTTGAAAAAAGTCATCCAAACTGGGTGAAGGCTGCCTTGTCTTTTTTAAAAGCAAACAAATGAATTTGACATATTTTTCCTGCATGTCACCTCTTGAATTTGAAAAGACCTTAGGAAAACTAAATTTTAAGTTTGTACCATTGACTAAAAAGACATTTTTGAAAACAATTTTGTTTTGATTTTAGCTAGAAGAATTTATTCCTTAGCTGATTGAAACTAGCTGAGGAATTGTTGGAAATTGGTTTTTCCGTTGCCACGTGGTAGTTTCTTCTTTTCTCCACCTCTGTCCTGGCAGCTGATAGAATTTGGAATGGCCATTTCAGATGCTGCATCTTATCTGAGACTAACTGAACAAACTGCGGAAAGAAGGTAAACTGTACTTCAGGTATTAAGCTTGGCAGGCCCAGTGGTACCCAAGGATTCCTGCAGCCTGTGAAATCCGGCATAGGGTTTTGATCACTGGGGTTGATTTATCAGAGTTGTACCTTCCCAAAACAACTGGGGAGATTCTGGTGCAGAAGCAGCTGGACACAAGACTTATGGGGACTTGGCAGCCTCCATAGCTCTCCACAGCCTTTTTTGTCCAGTGAAACTCTTAGCGAGATGATGCAGATACATTGCTGTGGTTGTTGAATAAAAAGATGACTTAACTCTGATCTTGTTAGTTACAAAATGAATCCAAAGCAGCTTCCAAGGTGTTAGGAAGGGTCTGGTTGTTTTTTGTTATCCTTTTAAGGGTCATTTTATATGCAGATAAACAGAACATGGGTTTTGTATTAGGCAATTTTGCATTGCTATAAAGAAATACCCAAGGCTGGGTAATTTATAAAGAAAAGTGGTTTATTTGGCTCAGGGTTCTGCAGGCTATACAAGAATCCTGACACCAGCACTTGTGTCTGGTGAAGGCTTCAGGGAGCTTCCAGTTAAAGTGGAAGGTGAAGGGGGACCAGGCGTGTTACACAGTGAGAGAAGGAACAAGAGAAGGAGGAGGAGGTGCCAGGTTCTTTTAACCACTTTGGTACCAGCGTCGACTATCATCGACAGCCACAGATGAACATACACAGCCACTTTAGCCGACAGCCGTGATATGACTTTTCTAATTTTGCATTTATCAAAATAAAATTGTGAACATTTAAAAATAACGTAATGAAAACGTATATGTATATGTTCCCTATTCTGATTTACATTACAAGTAAAGCTGCCTGTGAAGTAAAACAAGCTTTCAGTGCTTTCAAGCTTTCCTCATCACACCAGAGCAAAACGGATCCGTCGTCAATGCACAGCACAAACTGTCGTGCGGACTGTGAGTGCCGGCTGTGGGCAAGGTTTCGCAGCTGGTGAGCGCGGTACCGAAGTGGTTAAACAACCAGCTCTCCAGTGAACTAATACGGGGAGAACTAACTAATTACCTGGGGAATGGCACTAGACCCTTCAAGAGGGGAGGGATTTGCCCCAGTGACCCGAGCGCCTCCCACCTCCAACGCTGGAGATCCAATTTCAACATGAGATTGGAGGGGGACAAACTATCCAAATTATATCAGTACTGAAAATCAATCTACTGGGATTCAGATGGCGCTAGTACTTCACTACCTGTGTTACCTTGAGCAAATTGCTTAGCTAGTTAAGCTTCAAGACCTTCAGGCATCAAATGTGAGTGCAAATTGGTACCTCCTTTGTAAGGTTGTTGTGCAATTTTAAGAAGGTAATCCATGTAAAGTTTAGCATATTGTAGATCATTGCCTCTCAAACTGGAGTTTACACATACGTCTCCTAACAATCTTGTTAAAATGCAGATTATGATTTAGTAAGTCCAGAAGGGTACTTGCATTTCTAACAAGTTCCTCAGAGAGGCCAATTTTGCTATTCCAAAAAGGCTATTTGGTCGGAAGTTTTAAGCTCACCTAAAAGTTACTTTTATCAATATTATTTTAATATCATTGTCACTTTTTAATTATTAAAAATTATTAAATTATTAATAGTCTGTCTTTCCCATGAAATGCAAATTCAGTTAAAAAACAAAAATGGAGACTAAGTCCCCCATAACAGCTGTTTTATCCCTTTGCCCACACTGTTCTCAGTACTAAATACTTAATAAATATTTGCTGGACTAATTAAATGCAAAGTGCTCTCTATTCACCTGTTAACATATTTTTTTTCACCTACAATTTTTTTAGTTACTTACCTCTTAATAGTAGGTTAAATTGTACATTATCTCTTCTACTACTTGTTTTTTTTTTTTTTTTTTTTTTTGAGCTTTAGCTGAGTTGTTATTTTTCAATTCCATTCTCCAATTCTGGTTGATGTGCTATTTCTTGGAATTTTCATAGCTCCCTGTCTTAAATCTATCACGAATGTATCAAACTGCATGCCTGTCTACTTCCCCACTTAGATTTTGTGGTGCTTAGGAGTAAAAGCTGTGCACTATTCATATGCATAACCTCATCACTCAACATAGCCCCTGCACATAGCAGGCATTCTATGAAATTCTGTAGAGAGGGACAATAGCTGAATGAATGATTGTAAAACGGTCTCCCAAAAAAGATCATCTTCCTAACATATAGGTACTTGAACTGTAAGAGATAATAATTTTTGTCTTTTATTACTTGACAAGTATTAAAAAAATAAAAACAGGTTGTCTGTCCTAATCCTCGGTGTAGCCCAAACTCTGGATTAGGACAAGAAGACCAAGTTTTCGGCAAACTCTCACACTTCCTGGAGCATGACCTTGGGTGGGTTGTGAGCTTCAGTTATGGAAGGAAGGTGCCAGACAACAGACTCAGGCCAACTCTTCTCTGAGGACTCTGCGGCTGCATTTCCATTTGGGAGGGACATAGCTAAGGCAAGAGCTTCTGGATTTGTTCTTCTCCTAGACATGGTCCCCACAGGCTGTGGGAAAGCAGATTTTTGGGTGGATTTGGCATCAACTGTAGTCATCTCATCAGCTCTTTCCCTACCCAAAAACCCAAGGTAGGGACTGACTAATTGGGGGACCTTGATTTATTAGTTTGTTGAAACCTTGTCCTGAAGAGCAGTAAATCAGGGCAAAATTTGAACTATACCCTCTGAAATTTTCTGTAAACTCTAATCTCCAACTGATGTAATTCAAATTGTTTAGCTGATTTATCAATGCCATAAATCTTCTCAGAGCTGTGATTCTCAATTCTAGCTGCACATTACAATCACCTGGGGGGCACTTTAAAAAAATACTGATGCTGGGTGAGAACAACTGAATCATATTCTATTGGAGTCAAACATCTTTGTTTTTTAAAAGCTGCTTAGGTGATTCTTATATGCAGCCAGAACTGAGATTCACTATTTACAGTAGATACCTGCATTACAGAGTTGTCCATACATGTTATGATGTAGCTGAATGGATACTAGTAAAAGAAGCCTTATTATTGCTTCACATACACTAGATCTTCAAAAATATTGGTTCAATAAATATTAAAATGTTAAGGTACTACTATTTAAACCACTGAACTAGTAGAAAGAAAAATGGAGGGGAACAGTTTCTTTTGGTTTCTTATTTCAGAGGAAATATAGGGTTCTTGTTGCTAAGGAAACAGTCATCCATCCATTCATGTTCTTCATTCTGTCTTTGGGTCACGCCCAATCCTGATCATGTCAGGACTTCAAGAGAAAAGTATTTTTTAAATCATTTTAAAATCAAGTTTTACTGGCTCAAAAAACTATTGCCATGTTTTGCTATATACCCAATGGTCAGGATTGTCTTTCCAAGGACTGGGAATTATTTTAAAACTGTCTCATAAGAAAAAAATAAAAAAGTTCTATTTCATGATGAATGGCAATTGTCTTGAGACTAGTCCCAAATATTTAAAAACTCTAGATACTATAAAAAAAAAAAAAAAAAGCTCACATTAAAACATAGTCACCAGGCCCTGGATTAGGGTGAAGCAAGTGAGGTGTGTAGGCCACAAGATTCGAGTGGGCACTCCTAAAATTTAAGTGAATCCCTCTTCAAATTTTGCACCTAAAGCACTTCATTCTTGTGTCAGTCCTGATAATCACTTTTAGGTAGAAAGACATTCTGTTCCTACACATTTTAAGAAGATAAAAGAGAAATTTCTCTACATTAAACTGCAGAAACTAATGAGAGACAGAGGTAATTACACAGTTTGCAATGGGACCGAACTGCTAAGGTTGATATGTTTGTTCTAAGGCCACCAGGACTTACGACAACAACAAACAGTCAGGGCCTCCACTGTGTATCTCATCTGTAAAATGGATGCCCATTGGTAACTTCCTTCCCAACAGCTTCATCTCTCTCCTTTGCTGGCAGACTCCCAACTTTTTTCAAGTGTCCATGTGTCTCCCACATGACTCACGGATAAATTCTAATTAGTCTAAGACAAGCGTGGTCTCGCATGCCCTTTGCCCAAGATCAGTTAGGGATGGGTATGTGGCTCATTTCTAGACAGCATGACAAGAGAGGAGATCTTTTGGGGAAGTTCTCTTGCTCTTAAATAAATATGCACAGGAGAAAATAGTCCCCCTTCTTCCACTGAGTATTTTTTATCTACATGAGATGCTTGGAACCTTGGTTTTTCAATCAAAAGGAGAGCCATCTGAGGATAACACCAACATGATGAACATGCAAGAGTAGAATAATAGAAAGATTCTAAATCTTTGATTTCTACATTAAGCTACTAACTTAATTGATAGTGGAACTTAGTTTTTATGCTGCTTAAAGTAAGAACCCTGCCTTCCCCTCAACCCAAAAAGTCTAGTTTTAAGCCAGTTTTGTCAAGATTTTCTGTTACTCTCAGCCTGAGCTTGTATCCAAAAGAATCTTTTCTTTATGTATGCTTGATGAATAACAATTTGATCAATGCCTAAGAGCAAAGAAACTCAAAGTGTACCATTAAAAAAGTAAACTATTCCACAATATTTGTTTTTTTTTAAAAAAAAGAACACATGCTAACTGGGACAAATAACTGTATTTAAGAAAATGAATGCATATGAACTCAATATCATAGACCAGAGGTTCTCAATCTCAACACTATTGACATTTTTTAGCTGCATAATTTTTTTACTGTAGTGGGCTGTCCTGTGCATTGTACGATGCAGCATCCTTGGCCTCTACCCACTAAATGACAGTAACTTCCTCAGTTCCAATTGTAATAATAATGTCTCCAGACATTACCAAATGTCACTGCATTGGGGGTAGGGTAGGGCAGGAGCCAACAAAATAAACTCCGGTGGAAAACCACTGCCTAAGACTTCACCAACCCTAAAAGAGAGGTGCATAGAAAGAAAATAAAAAGCTCTCATTTTAGAAAACAATAAGACAGATATTTACTCAGCTCTATTCATTATCAGGTATTAAATGTACATTTTCTATATTTCAAATAATACGAGGTTGGTTGTAGTCAGTGAACCCAGAATATCACCATGGAGGGAGAAACCTTTGCTTTAGCTGTAGCTGTATTTCCAGCGCTTAATGCAGTGCCACCCATATGGGAAACTCAATATATATTCCAGTTAAGGGATAGATGGTTGGATGGATGGACGAATGAATAGAAAAACAATCACTTAAACTACTTATTGTCTTGGAGGCAAAACTAATCCATTCAAAATATAATTTGAGGCCGGGCGCGGTGGCTCACGCCTGTAATCCTAGCACTCTGGGAGGCCGAGGCGGGCGGATTGCTCAAGGTCAGGAGTTCAAAACCAGCCTGAGCGAGACCCCGTCTCTACCATAAAAATAGAAAGAAATTAATTGGCCAACTAATATATATAATATAAAAAAAAATCAGCCGGGCATGGTGGCTCGTGCCTGTAGTCCCAGCTACTCGGGAGGCTGAGGCAGGAGGATCGCTTGAGCCCAGGAGTTTGAGGTTGCTGTGAGCTAGGCTGACGCCACGGCACTCACTCTAGCCTAGGCAAGAAAGCGAGACTCTGTCTCAAAAAAAATATATATATATAATTTGAAAACAACATCGTGATACACTATATGGTATAAAGGATGTACTACTGGAATTTGGAGAATAGAACTACTGATGAGAACTAACAGGGTAAGGATGGAGAAGGCAACTTAAAAAAACAAAGCAATTCTCCAGAGGCTACAGAAGGAAAAAAAATGGAACATGGTGACAGAGTAGAATAAGAAAGTCAAGAAAAACAACAGTCAATTTTACATTGTAAGTTAGTAGGTTCCAAACTTTCCCCCAATAACAGGGATGTGGAAGAAAGTGCGAAAGGGAACATGTTTGCAGAAAAGGATCCTCCAACCATTGTTTCAACTGGAAATGTTATTCTAGCATCTTTATTAGTTTATTTTATTAAATTTGAAGAAGAGCTGTAATAGCTTTTGGAGAAAAAATGTCTAAAAACTGCTTTTCTAGGAACAAAGGAACTTAGGGCACCACTGATAGACTTAAGTGATGGAAGGAGAGAGAAAGAACTAGTATGGGAATGGGCAGTGGGGAAGGGTAAGGTTAGCTTGAGGCTGATGAATTGGAGGTGCTGGCATAAAGATATCCTAGAACCAGATGGAAATAGACATTCAGAACCTAAGTAAGACGACAGGGCTAGAGTGTGGATCTGGTTGTCATCTGCATAGAGATGAAGTCATGCAAGGAATTAATACAGAGACCAGGGACCAGAGGATAAGGGTAATCTTTGATGAGAGGATAGCAAGAGGAAATAAATGAAATAATTTAAAACATCAATTAATGTTCATACTGACAGTAAAAGAATCAGTCATTGAAGAAGAAAGAAAATTAGGAAACTACAACAGCATGCAATCTTCCATCAATGACGACAACCATCACTAGCATTATGTCTTAAAAAGCTGGAAGAAGACAGAGCTGAAAAACAGGCTCAGTGTCTGGCAGAGGGGAGATAGTTAATAGTACGTAAGGCAGCAAAAATATCTTTTCAGTTGTGTGTATGACTGGACAAAAGCCTACACAAATGTTCTTTCTGTATCACTATGCTGGAAAATATGCTTAAGTGTGATCTATTTTCCAAAAGTCCCAGAACACAACTTGACATTAGTGGGGGTTGATATGCCAAAAAATGAATTACTAATGGAGACTAAAATAAACCACTATAAAATCTCTAAAACTATCTTACTGCATTTAATGATTCTTTTCCAAGAGTTGGACAGCTTTTCATGACTTCCTACGCAAGCGAGATCTGGATCACGTCTTAAGGGAAACCCACCTACTTGGTTTAATTTTATCCGGCTCTAGTCCTTTACCAGAAAGGGAGACAAGATGAATTGCTTGGGAACTGGTAGCTCAAAGTGGATAAAGGATCTGGAGACCAAAGAAGGAGGGTAAGAGAAAGATATCACTCCAGTCCAGCGCTGTTCTAATTGTTATTTAGTGTCAACAGTAACACTTGCCAAACAAAATCTTATTTGGAAGCCAAGATAAATGATTCTGAGAGAAACAGAGCTGCTTTGGCTGAGCCAGAATTGGAGGAACTCTGCTTTGGGGCTTATGTCCTCTAAACTTTATGAAAACTCTCTTTGGATATCCCAGGAGTACAACTAAAAACAATGTACTGAACCTCTCTACTCTCAAATAGAAATCCGAAGCCCAGACATGTTCAAGATCTTACTCAAGGTGACCCAGCTAGCTAATGGGTCAAACAGAATTAGAACCCAATTATCCTTAGTTTTGCACATTGGGTTTAAGTTGCAGAAATCTCAGGGGCCTTCACCTCAGAGTAAGGAACCAAAGCAAGAGGTGATCTTCCCCCAATCTTTGAATGCCTTCAAAAAAGCTGTCCAAATCAAATATTTCTTTTTCTAAACATCCTATCTTCCATTAATTGATCTATGTGGAAATAAATAAGAATTAGTTTTCTAGAAGTGGAATAATGGACTCATTTTTGTCACCATCCATTTTGTGCTTCCTTTTAATTGATTTGTAAATGATTACATACCAAAGTCACTAACAATGCTTGCTTTCTCATTTAAAGAGTCTCTGCCTTAAAGTGCATTTAAAGTTCATAAATGGAAAGAGAATGGTGGGAAAATGACATCTCTCCCCAATTGTACATTAATAAGAAAATCAGATAAAGCTATATAGCTATAATTTACCCTCAATAAATCAAAACTCTTTTGGATATATGATGGTTTGACTCCAACATCAGATTCATTTGGTGCTATCTCCACAGCCCTTAGCAGCTTTTGTGTGGGTCTGTGTAGAAGAAAACATTCACAGGCTACTACTACGTCTACAGAAGACAAACGTAATTCACATTCTGACAGGCAGATTTTATGGTGGTTTATTTTGGGCTACATTAGTATTTTATTTTTTGGCATTAAAGCCTTAACCAATGTCAAACTTGTCCTTCTCCCTTTGTATACTCTGTGTTCACTTTAAAAACAGGAAACTGATAGCTTTCAAAAATTGTTTGCTGCATGAGATAACAGCTAAGCAATGTCTGGCAACCAACTTTATTAGAGCATTACACTGGAGAGGAACTGAAATGAGACTGTTGACTATAACCAACAAAAGAAAAGAGAATTCCTAACTACTGCATACGTTTTTACTTCTGTTATTTGTTGTTTTCAACCGGCTACTAAAAAGCCAATGATGATTTTTTTTTCCCCCTCAGCTGTACTCTCAAAGTACCTGGCACATAGTAGGCACTTTAAAAATACTTCTTGAAAACTGAATGTAGTCTTAAATAAAAGTCAGACAAAAGTGAACTCATTGTAGTCCAGGAGATGATATCCGAGTCAGGATCCAGCATTCTACATGCTACATGTGCTCAGGATGGCCATATATCATCTCCCAGGGATTATAGGCAAAAGGGACAAAGTTTCCTTATACAGTCTGTTGCATCTACAAAACATGGAAATAATTTGCAGTCAGGTCAAATGCCTTTGGAGAATGTGATTCATTGCACTGTTCATGACCTATACCGAATTTGAGTTGGGAGATCTTCATCTCAGTTTGAAACTGGGTAGATTTATGGGTCTGTCGGCACTGCAGAGTCCTTTGACGTCATCTCAATAGGAAGTGTACATGGTAGAGAGAATATTAAGGCATGTCCACATTACAGAAAATTAATTAGTCAACTAAGGCAAACAATAGTTTATTTCTCCTAAAACATAAATATTCAAATCATTTATCTGACTGGTCTTTTTTATATATAAAAAAAGATGGCTTAAATGATTTTGCACATAGAATTTACCAATGCCTAGCTGAGGAAAACAATAAAAGGATAATATGTTAAAGACCTTTTCTTTTTGCTTTCTCAATATCACACTTTTTATACCATAATATGAGCATATATATATATAGACACACACACACACATAAACATATATACTCAAACATATACATACATAAAGTCTCCCAATTTAAAGGTAGGTAGGTAGATAGATATAGGTATTAATAAATATAAATATTTCAATAACCTATGATAAAAGGAAAAAAACAGTATTAATAAAATCCATAATTTTTGCCACATGATTAATTACACTTCTATTAATAAATATGTAGACTAAACATTAGCCTAAACATTTTCTGAGCAATCTTAGGATGGCTCAGAATATTTCAAGCTGGATAGAAGAAAGAAAAAAGACTAATGCAATAAAAAAGGAAAAGTGTTTTTAGAAAAATGAAGCCTTTAGCATTAATACTGATAATATATGTCTGATACTATGATGTTATTTTTCACCCTGAACACACTTTTGGGGTGTGTGTGTGTGTGTGTGTGTGTGTGTGTGTGTGTCTGTAGGGGGAGATGCAATAGAAAGAAGACTGCTATTTTATGTGTGGATATACTTAAATGGACCTGTTGGTCATGCACTGGTAGTCATATTCCTTTGGCATTGTCTGAAGGAAAGAGATTGAGACAGAAGGGAGGTCTTCAAAATAAATTAGCAGGGACTTTTAAGTTTAATTAGGAAAAGAGAAAAAAGAGATTCTTTGAAAGGAGATGGCAGACCACAGCAACATGGTAGCATGTTGAGGATTTGAGGAAGAAAGTCCCAGATGGACTCCTGTAGTGAGGAGGGACTAGGAATTTTAGAAAGAATGATGTCTCATGGTTAGATTAAGTTGTCTCTAATCCTATACAGTGTTTTCCCTGCATTATCCCCAAACAAATAATAAAATCTATACAACATAGAAGCACTCTGTTAGAGGCACCTTGGAAAATAAAGGAGAAAGATATAACCATGGTTGGTGTGAATTGTTGAGAAAAGGGAACACAATATACAGGAAGGATAAAAGGACAAAATATATAATTGCTCAATATTTGTTCACTGGAGTGTCTTGATCTATGCCAACATGCTATGAGCTCCATGATAACATGAACCATTTCTGTCTAATGCACTGATATATCCTAATACACAGAATCTCGCCTAATACTTGGTTCTTACTAAGTACTCAGTAAAATTTGTTAAATAAATAAATGAATAAAAATTAATCAGAGAGCATGAGTTTGAATTGATAAAAGACAAGTAATCATAAACTACCTCCTTAGGAGCCATCGGAAATAATGGAGAAGGCACTGAATTACCCACATGTTGTTAGCATGAGATGCCACAAGTTTGAGCCTCAGTCCTCCACAAGACTGCCTTTACTTGAGAGATCAGTCTCATTTTGAGGTTCCCCAGGCCACACAGGGCACCCATACTTCTGACTGACCGGTTTTAAATTTGGGGATTCCCATAACCCCTAAGGTTTGATAACACACTAGAACGACTCACAGAACTCAAAAAGTGGTGTACTTATGATTGCAGTTTTATTATAAAGGATATAGATCGGTAGGACCAGCCAAACAAAGAGACATAGAAAGTGAGGTCTTGGAAGGGGTGGTGTCCAGAGATTTTGGAGGGTTTCAACTCATCACAGCCTCAATTGATCAAAACCTCAATACAGCCAATGAAGACATTTAATACTAGTTTTAGAATTTCAATTAGTTCATTATTAATTTTGTCCCTTCTATCCCTAAAATCTCACTCAATAAAAAGTTGATGACAGAAATATCTGGGTAACATTGGAATTTTTTTTATTAAGATCATTGGTGATAATCTCTGCAAATGGTTGGATTCTAACTCTGATAAGTAAATCATTCATGATGCAGTACCATTGGTGAATAGTTGCAGAAGCTGTACTTATATGGAGTCAAGAATATGGCCATTTTAAAATCCATGGACATACACATCTAGGCTATCAAAGAACTCAAGCACAGTAAAAAGCTTCCATAAATTAGGTAAAGGATTCAGGTTAAATATTTTTTAATCAGTTTAATGAAAATATGGGATCTCTCTGTAACATCTAATCAATATTCAGTAAGTCTTACCCTGTGCCATTCTACCTCTTTGGAGATTCAATGACTTCATAAATAAATGACAGAGCTCACTCATCATTACTTTATTTATTCATTTACTCATTGAGCATCTACTATATTTCAAGCACTATAGTGCTTGAATAAAGTGAATAGAATAAAGTGAATAGAACAAGCAAGTTTCTTCCACTCAAGGAGCTTTGTTCTTGTGGTAGGCTGGGGGAGGCAGACAATACAAAGCAAACATATTACTAAACAAGAAACTTACAGACTATGAAGACGGCATTTGGAGGAAATAACTAGAGGAGGACATGGTAACTGAAGGAAGCACTTTAGAAGTTTAGCCAGAGAAAGTCTCCCTGAGGAGGTGGCATTTGAAGTGAGACTCGAAGGATAGTCCAGGCAGAAGTATAAACAAGGGCTCCACCCTGGAGGAGGAAATGGGTTTGATGAAACAGATGCTCACTGTGAGAAATGGCAAGTGATATCCAGTGAAGCTGGGGGAGATGCTCTGGCAGACCAGTTGGGGCCTCATTGGCCATTGTGCTGAACTTGTAATTTATTCGGAGTACAGTAAGAACTCACTGGAAGATTTTTTAAATGTCCTAGTCACATGATCTCATTTCCATTTTTAAAAAAATTATTCTGTACTCACTGTGCAGAATAATGGAAGAGGAAGGCAAGTAAAGAAGTAGAGAAGTCATTTCAGAATCAGCCTTATAATGTAAAAATATAAACCAAAATATGTCCATGTAGGACCTTGATAGCAGGAATGAATCATCTAATTTTATAGGAGTAAAATGAAATATCAGTGTCAGGGAGAAAAGAAAGCAAATCTAACAACTTCATTGAGATACTTACAGAGAGAAAAATCTGCCTTTCCTGATAGTGGCTCCACTCTCCATGGACAATTGCCCGAGGCAGTGAAGTGATATGCCTGTTACAGCAAAGGGTCTAATGATTTTCACTTCTATGCCTACATTTTGCAGCATGCGAGTTAAGCATGCAGGAAAAACAAAAACACGGTTTCAGTAATTTGCAGTTAAAATATATATCATAGTATGTCATTTGAATGCTAATTGTTATATCATTGAAAATATTACTTTGCTATTCCATGTTCAACTAATAAATCTTGTAGTGCCATTAAATATAATTTCTAAGTTCTGCAAATCCAAGTTTACTCAGAAGAAGCATGTCAGAATTTATATAGGAAGGAAATTACAGGATTTGATATACAGAAATCTGCTTTACAAGCAACTCTGTAGCTGATACTTACTATCTTGATGATACCTGTAGTTCCCAATGCAGATGTTTAATCTATAGTTTGCCCCCTCTTTCTAAATGTTTCACTATGTACATGGTAAATCCTCATGAATTCACACTAACTGCAGTAAATTCCTACCAGAATTAATAAAAAGTGAGAATTATGGCATATATTCAGAAAAAATGTCATTTTATTCATTTATAACCATATGGTAACTATAATGAATATTTTTACTAGAATATGCTGTAGGAAAAATAGTCATGCTTCAAAAGGACTTTCTCTAGATTTAGAAGATTCCTTATCTTTTCCTTTTTAGCATGTTTAATAATTAAGCCTGGGCATTTAAAAAGATTATTACTCATTCAAGAAAAATATAATTTAATGTACATGGCAGGACATTTTCCTAATTTCAAAAATTTCTCCCAAAAATGGTATTATGTTTTCCTTTTCTTAACACTTGAAACCCCTAGATTATTTCCTACCTCTCTCCCTCTCTCTCTCTCTCTCTTTCTGTTTATTCCCTTACCTTTCTCCTCCCACCCACCTCTTTTTATCCTGTTGACTATTTACAGATATCCAGAGGAACAAAATTGTTTCTTTAATTAAAAGGGGAAAAACAATTTTTAAAAGCTGCCATTGTGGGAAAATGTTTTCAGAAATGAAGCACCAGGGGCTTTGGCAATGGCCTCTGTGCTGTTTTCCCGACTGTTTGGTATTTTAGTGACTGTAAAGAAATGACCCTTAAAGTTGCCGTGTCAGGCTGGTAATAAAATGATGTCTTGGGGAAACCAAACCCTTTCTTTCCCTGCGCTTTTTTTTACCTCCTGTAATTAGACTTGCCATCATCAGGGACTGTCTTTGTTATTAACAGCATCCCTCTCACCTCTGCTCAGGGACAGCAACAGCTAAGTGAAGGCATCCCCTTCAGTCCCAGGCTGAAGATTTGGACACAAGCCGCATTCACAACAGCTGCATTTTTCCTTTGTTAACCTCAGTATCTTCGGGGATTCTTGGTTTTATTTGCAAGGGCCCTGCTAGGCATCCTTCTCCCTTGTGCTTCTTCACAATGTTCTATTATTTGTTATGAAAAACATGAGAAAAGATAGCTGCTGCTATGGCCTTTCAAGTTCCCAGCCTGCATAACACTTCTCTGGAATTGGTCACCAGCCAGGATCATCACTAAGGAGAAACATGTGGTTGCCACTTGTGCCTAGTTCACGTCTCAGTGAATCTGGTAGTTTCAATTGAATGCACTGATGTCACTCTTTCAAGTGAATGAACCCCATGGGGATTGTAGAGAAGGACTAGGATTGCTTTTTTTCAAGCCAGGAACCCCACATTTTCTCCTCAAGCCGTCCGCAAACTCACCTTCTGCTGTGCCTGCCAGTACCAGGGCAGATGTAACTAATTAGCACACTCTTACATTTGTTTTCTTCAAGGGTCTGTCTGCTCCCTGTGCCTTCTGCCGGGTTCTGCTCAGATGCCATCGAGTAAGAAAATCATCTATGTTGTTTCTTCTCTGAGACACATTTAAAGACATAAAATTTAAGGACCTATATTGCATAGCCCCAAGCTATGGCTAAGCTCCCAACTATCGACTAAACACCCCAAAAATACATTCATCAGTCATTAAGTCATTCATTTAAAAAAGCATTTATTGAGCACCTATTATATGCTGAGACCTGGTTAAGGCAAAGAAAATATGGTCTTTGTCTTTATGGAGTTTATAATTTGGTGAAGGGACACAGGTGATGTATGCATGAACATATGATCAAAGGTGACTTCATGTAGGCATAAGTGCAATGGAGGAAATAAAGTGGAATAGACTGTGAAAGAGGAAGACTGATGCCATTTGAGCTGGATAAATAAAAGAAGCTGGTTATTTGACACACTAGAGGAACAGCAGATGGCAGAGGGATCAGCAAGCATGGAGGCCCACAGGCAAGATTGAACTTCCTTGCTTAAGGCACAGAAGGCCAGTATGGCAGATATTTGGAGTATATACTGGAGTGTGATATGCCTTTTTGAAGTCATTATAATCAATATTTCTTCAATGTAGGATAGGGGAAAAATCAGTAAAGGTCATGCTTTCAATGAAATGAAAATAATATATGTCTAGAATAGTCCCTGACACATAATCATACTTCATACATCATCATTGTTAAGATAGAGCCTTAAAGTGCAGTTTTCAATTTGAATAATTCAACATCATCTGTTTCAGCAAACATTGATGAGTATTAGTAGTAATAACATCAGTTTCTACATGTTAACATATTGTTTAATATTGACAGCAAGACTAAAAGGGTGTAGCTATTATTGCCACTTTAAAAGATGCGGAAGTTACAGATTAATGAGCTTAGAAACTTGTGGAGGGTCACAGATAGGAAAAAGTAAACCTGAATTGAAACCCAGGTCTGATTCCTTACTATATGCCATTCATCAGGACTAACCTACCTATGAGTTAAGGTCTGACTTAGAAGGTATACAAAGGTGTCTAATATAGAGGCTCTATCCTTAATGAATAGTCCTATTGGCACAGAAAGGTTCACGTTAGGATCTCTATTTAACAGACGAAGAAATTAAAGTTCAGACAGAAGAAGGGTGCATAGCTGGGATTCGAACCCAATATTGCCTGCTTCTGATACCTCTTTCCCCATGTCAGTCTATCATTCACTAGGATAAAGGAAAGAATCCTCTCATTGCATCAGACAGGACATTTTCCAGCAAGATAATTATGCATCCGTTAATGTTTTTTGTTTAGAAGCAGCAGGAATGAACCCTCACTGAGTTTAAGTTAAAAGAGAAGGAAGGGAGATTATTGGAAGACAACTGAGAAAGCTCACAACATAGAACTTTTCTGGAAAGAGACTCAAATTGGGCCAGTCTGAGTTAGCTTCTCATCCATGCAGTCCAAAGGATAGAGATGGCTACCTGAAAACGTTGTAGTTTTCATTTTGAGGGAAGAATAAAAGGCTACTACACAGATCACCTCTAAACCTCAGATTTTACAAATAAAGAAATTGAGGTTCAAGAAATAGAAGTCATTTTTTTTTCCCAAGGTCCCCTGATTTTTAATCTGAGGAAGATGCTTAAGAAAAACATCAGGTTTGTTTTCAGAAGTTTGCTTTCTGTCTTAATGACAACTCTTGTCTCCTTTTCTGGGGTATTTATAGTTCCTCATTAAAACCTGGACATTATGAATAACAAGCCACTTGTAACTTCGTATAACCTAGAATACTGCTGGATGTATTTGTAGTATAAATATTATCTTAAGGTGCATAAGGCCCTATTGCCCGTAAAAGACACTCTGGAAACTCATGAATAGAGAAGAGACATTTTATTGTCAAAGAGAGTTCTCACAAAATTCTTAAGCTTGGATATCAATATACTGCTCATCTTTTCCTATTGAGCAGTTTAGGAAAACATTTCAGGCATAGTTTTGCCTGGCCTCTATATGTATAGAAGCTTAAGAAATTTGCTGGTTTTCTTAATATTTATTCCAAAATTTCAACTGACAAAGATATTATTCTTTCTGTATTTCCTTAGCTATTAAAGTAATCAGATTGGATATTCTCAAGCAAAATTCTTGAGCCCCCATCACATTATATATCTGTCAGTATAAAAGAGAACTAATCCACTTTACATTTAAGACAGTGTCCAAAATACTATTTTTGCAGCAAAATCTAAAACATGCTGTGACTATAGTAACTCCCTTAGGTAAACCCCAAATTGTCCTCTGTCCCCACATAAGCAGATCAGAGTTGTGCTAAGCTTGCTGCGGTTGAAAGTCACTGTGCCTTAGCTTATTTGATCATTTCCACTAGCTAATAGAAAAATTCAAAATTTAAGTTCAAAGTGCTTGGATCAGTCTGCAGAGAGTTCAGAACCTTACAAGACCTGAACCTGAGCCTGTTTCTTTAACATCCACGGTGAATGTTGATAGTCCTTTGGGAATTAATGTCTCAATCAGACTTATAAGAAAGATTGAAGAAAAGGGTGCTAAAGTTAGGGCAAAGACATGAAGAGGATATTTCCTTAGGGTTTAAAAATTATATCTATTCAGGACATCAATCTCAGTAGCTAGGCTGACAGATGATGTTTTAAGAAACAACCATCAACAGCAGGAAAATAGTTTCTTTAATTGTGCAATCACTTCTGGAGCTATTTGAAGTTGTCTGCATAAACTCTTTTCAAATACAAACACACATACACACCCACACACATTTATTGAGAGCAAATACCCATTGCTGTAGTTAATGGAGTGAAATACAGCTGAAGTGGGACTGGGAGAGCAGCAGGGGAGAAATTGTGGAAGCCAAGTTAACTGCTCGGATACAAACTGACTTTTCCTGTCTTTTCCAGCCACACTATATATTATTGTACATGGTGTAGGATGGGGATGTTTTGAAGAAGCACTGTATAGGATGAAGGGTCAACAAAATACTATGTATGAGATTTTCTTTGCCTCTTTCAATTCAGAAGCCTCCACCTTTTACTCCTCAGTGTACTAATACCTGCAGAATTATGGGAGATCATGATTACTTTATGCTTGTCAAGACACACTCTTCACCTCTAAATCTGTTTGGGACCAGTGTGAGAATCATGTCAAAAAATGGGAGGATGTCACAAAACAGCCACCACTATGATGAAGGAGCTAAAGGGATTGATTTATGAGGATGGATTAAAACAACTTAATAGACTGGCCAAATCATGACCCAATGCCATAGGACTGCCATACACTTTGAAGTTAGAAGGGAATTTTGTGAGCAGAAAATGTCAAGGACACACTGGTTGTGGAATGGGGTGGGGGAAAGGACATTTACCTAGCTGGGATGTTGTGTACAGAGCTATGACCAGGGCAGGTTATCGTGCCGAGATTTAGGATTGTTCTCCTCAAAGTGATACAGTGGAAGTGTCTGCTGAGAAGTGAAAGACACAACTCTAGGATGCTATTAAACTCCACTGGACAAATATCCTTTAGAGAACTGCATGAGCAGGGTAAAAGAAATGACTTACAAGTCTTTTCTATCTCTAGTGTCTATGGCTCTGTTGTGTGTGTGTGTGTGTGTGTGTGTGTGTGTGTGTGTGTGTGTGTTTGAGCCATTTAGTTTTGTTTTTTCAAGTTCGTTATAGAGACAAAAGATCTTTAATTCTCATGCCAACAATGTGCCTTCAAAATCCAAAGCATATCTCTCTGACAGTCTATTTATAGCATCATCAAAATGATTATTTCAGCCACTTACGAGGTAGGATGATGGCAATTTCTGCATCCTAATAAAGCACTTTCCATTATTTAAAAAATGAAAAGAAAAAAAGAAAACCCTGAAACATAGTTCCCTTTCTGACTAAAATGTGAAACCTTTCATTTAATGATGTTAGTTCTCTGCAGTTCATTTTCTCATTAGAAAAAGTGTTTCAGTACAGACCAATCTGCCCACCATTCTCTTGCCCTATTTTTGTGAATACTGTTACTATAAGGAATGGAGATTTGGTATTTACTGATCATCAATAATAAGATTAATATTTTTTCTAATGAAAGTCTACATCAGCATAATTCCAACATGACAAGGAAAGAACAGAATGGGCAAGGAGCTACAGACTAGAGATTGGCTTCTGAATCACTGGTCTTGGACCATCTTTCTCCATTGAAGTACTACAGCATTTTGAACATGCAACTTAGTCTCACTCTGCTTTGTTTCTTCTGCAGAGCAAAGAAAAAAAAAAAAAAAAGCAGCAGCAGCAGCCACTGTCAGTACAGGAGACAGGACTTTGACACTCTTCTGAGATTTCCTAAGTATAAACAAGATCTTTGCATTAACTGCATTGAGTTACTTAACCTAGTAGGAAAAAAAATCTTGCCTACTTTAAATTTTTCTTGGTTTTCATGATGCTACAGTGCATGCAGCAGGCACTCAATAAATGTTAATGACCTAAATTGCCAATCATTTCTTCAGCAATCATGTCACCTTAAAGTATGCATTGTTTGATAATTTAACCTTACTGACATAGACTGGTGTTCTTGGAACAGACAGCAGTTTAATTATTTTTCCTAAAGAAAGCATTAAGTCTGAACACCAGAACTCTGCTACTTAGCTCAAAGAAATTTAATAAACGCTTATTTATTTATTTATTTTTTTAATTCTCAAAGCTTTGAGCCAATAAGTGAGAGAACAATGACAGAGATCTCTGCTTTCTGTTCTCTGGCCCACACCAGGGAAGAAAAGAGGCAAATGAAAGGTAACGCCCCTTCTGATTCCACAAGGGATTTTTACAATTCAAGTCACCACCCTCTGCTGAAAGTGAGGGTTGTGCTTTAGAAAAAGAATAAATGAAGCCACTTAATGTCTTCTCCAACAATGGCAACAGAGACTCTGGGAATCCAATCCCACTTGATGGGAGACTTTGCATATGCATAATTCGTATGAGTTTCTATAGCAAAGCCCTTTGAAATTTGACTAAATAAAGTGGGGGTCTCTTATCAACATTAATAACCAGATAAAAAACTAGTTGGCTCTTTCTTTAAGTGACTTGTAAGCCCTGATACACAAGCAAAGTTAATTGGGGTAACAGGCAGATATCCAGCCAATCCAGGGAAAACTTCTTCCCTTTAGTTTGCAGATAATGGAGACATATTTTGGGGTAAAGAAGGGGAGCTTACATGCCTGTGTTGTCTTAATTTTCCACTTTACATTGGATTTTAAATACAACCTGAGTGTCTGGGCTAAAAATTCCAAGCTAATTTTAAAATATTATTATTCTCCTTTGTAACCTCACTATGCCTAATATCAAAGCATTGAGAATCGCTATAATTTTGAACATAGCTGCTAGGAAAACAGTATTTTATGTCTTTTATTTTACATTGACTTAGACTCTAATAATTTCATTTCTTGTTCTGAAAATAATCCCACTTATGCCTATCTTTTCATGATTTTTCTAAGTGGAGGTTATATTTTTATGATTTTGTTTTTGAACCTATTTTGAATGTTGTTGTCTTCACATTAACATTTTGTGATATCATGTATTATTGCTGATCTATACGAGTTTGAGAGACCCTTTCAGTAAAGGGTCAACTAAAGGTACATGAATCATCAGAGATTTAGCCTTCAGTGGGGCAAAATAATTTTATTTCACTTATGTTAAAAATGGAAAAGAAAATAAATCAGTTGAAGCAAAGATAATATAACATACAAAATAACAACTGATACTTAACGAAAGAATAAAACATTCCTTAAATGCCCCTCTTTTGGTACCCTGTGATGGACACCACCTTTAAGAACTAGGATACGGAAAGTTAAAGGTCCAAATATGTCACTTGCTGATAGAAATAATTTAGGCCTTTTTGTTTTAGAGACTTGTCATAATATTGGACAATGTGGGCAAAAAAATAATTTACATTATGAGAAACTCAACAAACAAATCCTGTAAATAATATATGCTAAGAGCAGTGTGTGGCTCTAGCAGGATATTGCTTAGAGAGATTTTGTTTAAAACATTTATTGGAGGCATATATTACAGTATATCATTTACTGGCTAGAAGCCATGCAATATGTGTCTTTACAAAAAAAAAATTACCTTGTAATATGAGCCCCTCCAAGGCATAATTATATAATAAAGTTCTTATTGGGAAAACTGGAAGTAGGCCAAGCCTTGTCCAAATATAGTGAATGTCAGAGCCAAATTTATTATCCTTAGCTATTAACAGGAGAAGGCAGGTTTTGTTTACCAAGCCTAATTCTCTCCTAATTACAGCCACTATAAAATAATTACTATCCATGGGATAACAACACAAGACAGAGTGACTAACAGAAGAAACTGCAGGGGTTAGAAAACAGAGTGCAATTCTGTGTCATTTTGAACAGCTTGTGTACTGCCATGAACAAATTAACGGACTTCATTAAGGAATTATGTTTTAAGAGTGGCTTTGCGGTGAAGCAGTAAAGCAATTAATGCATCTTATTTGGTCCTAGATCTGAGTTGCAGTGCAGTTTGAGACATCAACTAATTTTTTTTTTAATTTTTGATGTATCAGGTTTAATAGGATTACAACCACATTACTGGGCGAGATGTTTAATGAGTGTAGAGAAAAGACTCTATTTTGGACAAATGATATCCAGCCCCTGCTAACTTATTCTGTCTTTATGAGCAGATTTCTTACCGTGGCGATTTTAATAATCTACTAAAGACAAATGCCAACTTTTATCTAATTCCATTTCACAACATCCCCTCATGTCCTAAACTCTGTTGGATTAGACTTATGATGAAAGGTGCAGTTTTCAGAAGAGCAAGAATATTCTATATGTCTATGTGCGCCACGAAAACTGGGAACTTGAAATATTATTTCAATATGTCACATTTGCTTTCCACACAAATCAAAACGGAACATTATCCAGTTGAAACATGATGCTTCATTAAATTCTCAATGTTGCCCGTTCCCACGTTCCCTAACCTCTTCCATCTCATCACAGAGCCCCAGAGGTGTAAAGAAACCTTGCTGTAGATCTTTGTACCCTTAAAACGCATGCACCAGAATCAACCACTATTCTTACTACTTGTTCACAATGGCAGGGGGGAAAGGTCGAGTTGTGCCTCTCGCTGGTGCTGCGTCTCTTCTCTCTCTTCCCCCCCAGCCCCACCCCTCTCTGTAAAGGGTCACTTCTCCCTGCAGTCGCAAAAATGCTCCTGTTTTGGTGACTTGGTGAAAATGTACAAACTCAGCACACTTGGGGAGTCTGTTTTAGATACTCCTTTTAATAGGCCTCCAGATGGCCACATAAAAGCAAAAGGATTATTATAGCAACTCCCAACCGGGCCATTAGAGATAAAGGTGGACCAGAGTTTCCTTTAAAACCATTTTTTTTTTTTTTTGAGGAATATATGACCTGATCATAAAAATAAAATAAAATAAAATCCTTGGTATAAAAGTAGGGGAAGAAGTTCTAAATCCAGAAATTCATTTTTGTACTGTATTTAATATTTATCTGCACAAATGTCACTTTATGCAAATCAAGTCACTTAATTTAAAGTCAAAATACCAAATTGTAATTTTAGTTCTTTCCAACAATGCTATGCCATGCTTTAGATTTTTTTCTTTTAATTTTTTTTTAAAAAGATTCTTTTTTCCTCTCCTTTTTATTCTCCAGACTGAATGTTTCTATAGGGAACTAAAGTTAAGAAAGGAATAGGCAATAAAGAGATTCAGGAAAAATATTTCATGTGGAAAAAGAAATGTCCTATCTCAAATATATATATATATATATATTCCAAGTGGTTTTTGAGCTGTAAGGTTGAAGGGGGACATAAAATGAGGGTCCCCCAGTGGCTGAACACCTCCTCATTGTACAATCAAAGAAGTATCATTGAACGTCTCCTTTCCTTCCCTCCTGTCAGAAGCCACAGTAGTTCTGAGGTTAGAAATAGGACTGGCTGGTTTTAAACAGTAGAATCATGGGTTCTGTTTTCCTACTTTATCCCTTTCTGTATTTTCCAAAGTATTCCAAGTGTGCATAGTTCACTATTTTTAAAAAGGTCTGTTTCGGGAATCTCCACCCCTACCCTCCGCCATCACACATGCACTCTTTCTGTTCCCCAGGAAGAAAAGCAGATAAACACAATTCCTTGGACATTAGACAGACTTTTCTTCCCCTGCAGCTCCATTAGACTTTTCCTATGAATTAATTCCTCCCAGATTCTAGAGTTAACTTGTTCATTCGCCCTAGTTTGAATTGTGGCTTTCCATACCTTCTTATGTCTCCTTAGGAATTTGAGGGAGAAGAAGTGAAGAGACAATATTAAGAATTACTAGCCAGTTCCCATTTTGAATTTGAAGTTTCTTTTGCCATGCTCATGCTTATTATTATAAAATATTTCAAACACACGAAAGTGCAAATAATAATAAACACTCAGATGTTCACGAAGATTTAACATCTGTGAATGCATTATAAAAAGTTTTACATGCTTACTTCATTTCTTTCTTCTAATAAAATGTTACAAAGGAAGTTAAAGACCTCTCTGTTCTTAAAAGTTATGTCATGACCCTCTTTCGCTATCATTCTCCCTGCTAGGGGTAAAAGAGCCAATAATTGGTTTGCGACTTTCACACCAATGTTAGTCTGTGTTTACTACATTTGTATGTATCCATAAACAATATGTTTCATTGCTCTATGATTTTAAATTTACATAAATGCCATATATCTGCCAGTTTCCCACTCATCATTGTATTTTCAAGATTTACCCATGTTCATGCATGGAGAATTGGTTCATTTATTTTAACTGATATGTGGGTTTCCACTGTGAATATGAATGTAACACAATTCATGGATAAATTGTCCAACAGAAAACACAAGGCCGTCTATGTCCTGAAATGTAGTGGATGAAGGAGAAGTATCTTTTTCTTTCTGGTTTGTGATGTTTTAATTTTGATACCAAAAAAATTCCTTTGTTATTTAAAATCACATTTCAAAATGTTATAAAGTGTGAATACAACACACCCCTTTGTGGATGAATTTATCCTCTGGCAATTGTGATAAGTATAAATGTGGAAATATCATAACGAAGGTGGCCACAGATGGGGACAAAAGTCAGGGGAAAGGAAGGAAGCCTCTGCGTGTCCCACAAAGTAGAGGGTGGCAGAAACTACCATAACAGCATCTTCTTCATAATAAGCAAAGAAGCTGGTCCAGAAACTTTTAAAGCCCATAATATATATTCAATTAATATTATAAAAGACTAAGTATTAACATGGTAGATGGTAAAGGACCTGGCAATGTATCGTGTCAATGACTCACAGATACTTAAAGACCCTGAATTATGCATTAATGTGATATACCCCTGTGGTTCTGCCAGTTCAGTGCGTTGACTGTTGAGTTATAACTGGTGTGATATGTGGTATCAATCCAAGCATTCACAGGCTCTCTGTGCCATCATTTCAATCTCTCCACCTATCCAGTTTAAAGACTTTTAAACTCCATTTAAAAAGTAAACACAATTATAAATTTAAAATGTTACAGTGCTATCCAATGTCTAAAGAAGGTAAAGACTGTTGACTCAAGGTCACTAATATCCATTTAGCAGAGATCAAGTGTGGAATGTTGCATATTGAAGCATCATTTAATAGGAAGTAAGGACTGGCAGCATTAATGCCATTATCAGTGACCTTTCTTCTCAGGGATTATAATATCTCAATACACCTGATCACTAGGGTCAGCTTTATACATACGTAAAGTAAACATTCGCCTTTGGAGCATATTTCAAGGAACACGGGGCAAATACAGCTTTACAGAAATCACTTTCCTACACTGCCATAGAGTCTGATATTCGTATCATTTGGAATTAATTCTTTTGACTTGAGGCATTTTATCTAGAAGAGTCCATAATATGAAATAAATAGGACTCAATAACATAATACCTTAATCTTTTACCACTCACTTGCACCTCAGTGAGAATTTGTTCATAAGCATTATTAACCAATAACCTAAATGCTATCTTGAAAAAAAATGGGATAATCCACTGTCATGTTATGAAGAGCGAAGAGAAGAAATGTCTCTATTGTAAGAAGGTGTCTGGTGGGCTTTTGGAGTAAAGAATGAGACTACGGGACCAGAGAGAGCACCAAATAGTGAATGCTTTGGAGGTTTAGGAGAGAAGATACTGAGAGTTGAGAAAAGGGCATTGAAGAACAACTCTGTTTATGTGTGCATGTGTGTAAGCACGTGAAAAATACCTACTTTAGAATTTTGCCCAAAGCTAATCCTCCTGTGCTCAACTGCATCTTATCCCTCCTTATACATATTATTTTTTCTTTACTCTAATTTATAAACTAAAGAAAATATTTCCTTAACACTTCAAAACTTACTATATGAGCTTATTCTCTCAGCCTTGTACAAAAATATATTTTTTGCTGGAGTTTTCATTTCCCCCCCTTTTTTTTTTTTCCAAATGTAATGCTTTGTAGCAATTGAAGGAAATATTCATACAAGTTTAAAATGCTGATACTACAAAATCTCTTTGCTTGGTAAAGTTTTGTTTGCACAAATTATGCTTCGGGTGAACACCAGGCACTTTTATATTTTGAGTAGGAATTAATTCAAAGTATTGGCTTCATAAACAATGCAGTCACCTATTTGCTTGCTTGCAATCACAGTTGGAGTTTGGCTTGAACCTGCCACTTTTATATGAGACAGTCAACATCTCAGTAATTTTGATAAGCAAGGCCTTGTTTACAAGCCTTTGAGATACTGAACAAAGCCTAAAGGGTTTAAAACCGGTTACCCCCTAGAGAAACCACCACCACCTCAACAGCTAACATTGGCTGAATGCTTACCAAATTCCAGCCACTGGGAGGCAGTGTTGTGTAGTAGTTTAGACCGAGTTTTGCCATCATTCAGACAAGGGTTCAAGTCTGACTCTAACATGGCTGTGGACTAGTTAACCTTTCTAAGTTTCATTTTCCTTGTCTTGCAAACTGGTATAAGACCCATTACTATTTCAGACTGTCGTGAAGATTGAATGAGATAATGTATGTCAAGTGTTTAGCCCATGCATGGGGCTCAAGAAACACAATAAATCTAATTTCTAGGTGAAAGCATATGAATCTATTCCAACCTACTGATCTTTTTATCTCCTCTTCATACACTCACCTAACCTTACAAACTCCTCTTAAAAATGAGTGTCTTGGACCCAGATACAGAAAAAGTTAATTTTCATGAGGAAAATCTTTGACATTAAGCCAAGGTACCCATCGGCAGTGCTTCTCCCAGGCATCTTGTTTCTCCTTTCATCTAATTACAGGGACAGTAGCAGGGAAAGGGGTGTCTTTTCATTTAATTCTAGAGATAGAGACTGAAACCCAGATGAGTAAAAACTTTAAGGAAAAGAGATCAAAGCCTACTCACTTGAGGTTCACATATCTCCCAACCAGATACCATAACCAAATCAAAAAGCCTCTAAGATCCTTTTGCCTTTTCCTCTTGTGTTCCCAAACCAACAACCATTACCTGGGGACACACTGACATTCTTATCCTAGGGTGGTTCAATACTTTCAGAATTTCCCTTTTCATAATTTCCTCTGTTATCTCATGCCACGGTGCTGCCTTCAATAACAACTGTGCTAGCCACTGAATACTACACACCTTGATCCTATTGATAAGAACATAATGCTGCTAGATATAATTAAGTTCCAGAGACTAACATATCACTACAAAAACAAAATTTTATACTGCCAGAGTAGTATAACTACTATTATAGCAGTACAACTACTATTATAAGCCAGAGTAGTATAATTCTCTGCATCTATATCCTTGAATTTATCTTTCATTAAACTTAATTATTCAAAGTAACAGATATATATTTCACTAAAGAATCTTTGGTAAATATATCTACTGTGTCCACAGAGCTACACAGAAAATTTCATTCTTGACATTGTATTAACATTCAGAGACTACACAATAGTTTATAGTTCTTGAGACAAAAAATACTTTCAGTGAAAGCCACTGTCCCAGGCTTATGTGGAACCTCTGTTGTAGAATCAAAAACTGACCCTGTATCCAGCTTATTCAGTGATCTCAATTTCACTGCTTACATCTAGGCTTTAACTAGCTATTTTGATGACTTCATGCTCAAATTATTTTCCAATTTTCATCAATCATTGACTCAAAAAATAAAGTAGTCTTTGGAAGCTAGACCTGTTTCACTATATCTTTACCTCCTAAGAAGAGAAATTAATGGCAGTTCAAAATTCATGACTGTGGGTAAAGTTCTTTCTCATCCTTTAGAGGTTGACACTTTTTCAGTTTAATGTATGATAAGGCTATACACTCATAAAGATATCATTGATCGTCAAGTTTTTCCCAAAATCAATCCTATGGTGTGTTCTTCTTGAAATGTAAGTGAATTATTGCATGTTCTGCAATCATTTCACTTGCAGATGAAGGGTTCTTGTATTTGCCCTTAAGTTTTCTGGGCAGAAATTCAGAAACAGAACTCTGGCCTGTTAAGAGGCACAGCTGTACCCTGCAGGTAGAATGAAAAGGTCCTAGATGAGGTCTCGAATGCGTGTCCTTACATGCTTCATACTGCAACCTAATGTGCAGTTGCAGACCACCCCACCTGAGATAATAAATGAGAAATATTCAGGGCTGTTGAGCACTTTGCAAATTTTCACAGTGGATCAGCACAAACTTAGTTAGCACAGGTGTTCACATAATTGTGATTCATTGGAAAAATTCTCAGTGCTCAATAGCCCTCGTACTCTTTTCCCTCCTAGGTGGTCGTTGAGTGTAAGTATATTGTGGGGAAATGTGCCATGATGTCGGGCTCCACTGGTGCTTGGCATAAGGGTACTGGGCTGATAAAAAAAAGAACAGCTAAATGTGTCCAATTCTCTTGGTCCATTTGTTTAAGTTTTAGAAATGGAAGGATGATGTGTATTCAATGGTTCAATAGATAGAAACCACTTCCAACATTTCAAAAAAAAAATCTCTTCTGATATTGGATTAAGACTTTTTTGGAGGTTATTTTAAAATCATTAAATTTGAAAACAATGTAAGAATCTCATTCCTTGTTTTTCTTGCATTGTAGCTGCCATCTTCTTGGGGAAGTGTGGTCAGTGCCATCTGATTACCAGCTCTGCTCATTTCTTCAGTTTGGCCACCATAGGGCCAACAGGTAATCATTCTGAACTAGTTAGACAGTCACTCTGCAATCAGCCCTTCATATCCGCTTTAGGTTTTCTATTTGCAGAGTGAAACAAAATTACATGATCTAAATCTCTTAGTAATGATACAAATTTGCATAGCTTTTTATGTAACAAATTAAATGATGTCTTAAAAAACCTGATCATACAGTTAATGAATATTGATTAGGCTCCTACATAGTGCTTGACTCTGTGGTAAGCACCCTGAGTTTGAGGGTAAAGGAAAAGAAAAATTAGCTGCCTATGGTCCATACATGTCTTGTCTTATTCTATCTATGACTTTAAAAAAAAAAACACTGAATTAAAAGGATTCCACATTTTTGTGCCTCTCTCCATTTGAAATTTATTCAAATGGCATTCCTAATAGTCAATTCAAGTATGCATTCTGTTGATACCCATGTCTCTGCCTAAATAAAAATAGTATCTGTCTTCACAATGTATTCAGAAGTTTTCCTTAAGGGAAGTGATCAAACAGAACAAACTTTAAACTTCCACTAATTTCTTTCAAGCATTTTACATAAATCTATGATTATTTGAACAGATTTATAGACTTATTACAATTCTTCCCCAAGAAAAGAGCAAAAATGCACTTCTATAAATTATTTCAAGTGATCTACTAAGGTATATACCTAAGTGTAGATGGAAAAGATGTCAGTAATTCTAATGTTACCCCGAACCAAGAATCTATATGGTACCATTACAATAGAGGGTCTGGCTCTCTTGTTTCTGCAGTACCTCAGGCCTTCTGAAAAATGGATGTTGTCCTTCATTTTCAAACAGAGAAATAAAGCATTGGTACTGTCAGAAATCCCAAATCCTTCCTCAGCCACCTACTGCCAGCTCATGATCCCAAATGAAACACTCCAGGCAAAAAGACACACTAGTACTAGCAAACATATTGCCCCCAAATCTATATGTTGTCCCCTTTCCTTGTGACCTACGGTGGCTAGACCAGGATGTTGCCAAGACTCTATCTGCCTAAAATGAAAATAGGATTGTATGACCTTAATGTCTTCTTTTCCCTCGAACGTTTGCCTGATCCTACTAAGTTGTATTAATGCTAGGTCTGTCTACATTAGGAAAACCCTTCTGAAAAAAAAAAATTTACCAAATCTGAGATACAACAACAGTTTCATGAAATGTTTTTTAAAAAAGAGGTAATCCAAAGAGAAAAAAAGATCCCAGAAAAAGGCACATCCTAAGAAAGCCAAATGTTTAAGTCATGTTTCTAGAAAATTCTACAGTTTGCTCTTGATTCTTATCAGAACTTGGTTTCAAAGGACAAAAGTGGGAGCAGAGTAAAGGCAGGGCAGTGACCCCCGGCAGAAGTGTATCTCTAAGTATGCTGATCTGGATCCTGGAGGTGTGAGTGTCTCACAGATGAAAAGCATTCTCCAACTTACTGATGAGACAGGGAGAATAAACTGGTCCAAAGTTAGTGAACAACTTTTGAGTTTTAGATAAAAATATTAATTTACTGATAGATGTACACTGAAAATCTTTAGCATAGAAATTATGGATATATTAGGTTGCAAATAGTTGTATAAGAATTTCATTGACGGTGTCTATTAAATTATATTCTGCAAAATCTAAATTTGTCATACTGAAATTATATAGACTACCTAAATAAGAAATAATGTCTGAGATCAAATAAATTAACAAATCCATAAAATCAAGACATTTTGTTATCAAAGTCACCATTTGTTTTATTTTAAGAAATCCACTTTAACCAAATATTTAAGCTCATAAAATTACTTGTCAGCCACAGATCACCAATGAGAACTACAACACTAATTATAATTTTAAAAAACCCTTTAATGATTTGGGTTTATTACTGGGGAATTCTAAATACAAATTTTTAGATTTCTGTTCAGTAATATAAGCAGACTTCTGTTAATTTGTTGAGCTTTGCTTCCAAACTGCAGGCATTAGATGATATGTTATCTATAGTAGTGACAGATCTACTGTTCCATCCTTGAAGCTATGTTTCAGATGTTTTTCAGGTCTGAAAAACAAAATGTCTATAGAATTATTTTTTAATTCAGTGAGATTTCCTCTCTCTCTCTCACTCACTCTCTCTCCTCCCCTATCCCCCACTATCAGGAGTGCTAATTTATCTGGCGGTTCTGCTATTCTAATGCTATCCTTACATTCACTGTTTGGCATTTCACATTCTTAAAATTTGTCTCCCAAATATTGTAACCTTATTCTGACATTTTTCTCTGCTTCTGACTTTACATAACTATATATTTTGGCTCACAATTCTTGTACTAGGATGCAATGAGTTTTGCATTAGCCACTAAAATAATACTTATGTCATCTTTATAAGAAATAAAAGAAAAAAATGGTTGGATTCATTCTTTTCTAGACTATAGTGCTTGCCTTGAATATCACTAAGATCAGTGCAGAAAATTAGAAATATCATGCTTTTTTAAATCTATAGGGAGGATTCCTGGAGAGTTTGTATCATTATTTCTTATATTACTCCCCTTCAGAGTGTATTAAAAACAAAATATCCTCTCTTGGGTCTGAGATGCTTTTGGTATATGCTTCCTGAAGGCAGATTGTCTCTTGAATTCCTCCAGACCTCTGGCTCCCTAATTCATGGCCAGACTATCAAAAAATCAAGTTTATCCACATTTGAAGGAGGGATTCTTATCTGTTGACTTCCTTTTTGTTCAGATATTATTTAAGCTGCATTAACTTGCTTGTATTAAGGACAGCTGAATTTCTGTGCTTTTTAGGGGGGTGGAGAGGGAGTCCTTCTATGAGAGTCAAATGTTTTCCAGATCTACTGGTGGTAATTGACATAATTCATTTTAATGAGTTGGAAGTATTTGAAGAGCTTTCAGTGAAAACATGTGGAGCCACTCTATAAATTCCTAGGCTTTTAGAACCCTCTCAGTCTCCAGTGTTTCTGCATTTGCTGCATCCAGTAAACTGATAAACAAAAATGATTTATTGTAAAATAGTTATAAGTAAAGAAATGTCCTCTGAGGATACAATAATTGTTTTCATTTTCCTTTCCCCAGTGCCAGTGGTATAATAAAATGCTAATAGATGCAAATTATGCATGATCTTTAATGCATACTAAAGAGAGACCATTTAAAAACCAGGTATCTTTTGTTGGTGAGTAAGCAGTGGAATATCATTTCCTTTTTAAGATCTTGGACCAACAGAGAAGTTTCCTTTCTGGATGGTCTGCACAGACAGGCCTCCCTCCAGCCCACCGCAGTGAGGCCTTCTTAAGAAGGGGCGGAGGCACGATGGGGGAGGATAGAAGTCAAACAAAAATATTTTGACTCCAAAGGATTCTATAAGGAATCTTGGAAAGAAAAACAAACATCTGTCTAACAGAATAGCCACTGTGACTTAAAGAAGAGAAAATTGAAATATATGAAAAATCAATGAGGTAATAATTAAACTGTGGGCACGCCGTACAGCAGCCAGGACACTTAATGCACTTGGTCTTGGGGACAGGCAACCGAAGTCATCAGTAGTTAAAAGGAGCAAAGAACAGGCGTCATCTTGAAGCTAATTTCGTGATGAGACACTAAAAAACACATACCTGCTGCAGTATAGCAGGATATTTATAGGAGGTTAAAGATACAAATTAAAGTCCAGGAGCCTATACATTCCTGATTACCCAGCATTCTTAAATCAGTCCTCCTCAGTCTCACACCTGGGGTCTCAGCTGCAGCATAGCTGTCATTTACGCTATCCATGGCCCACGATTGATGACAGTCATTCGCTGATGAAGCTGTATACATCATTTCTGTCCGAGCTGCACTGGCCAGATGGACCCTGACCATCCATCGCCTGTCAGGGACGCATCTGTTCACACTGCTGGTAGGGGTACTAACAAGTCATTGGCTTTCCAAAAGGACAGTGTCAGCTGGATAGGGCACAACATAAAAACTGGTGTTGTTGGGTTTTTCTTTTTCTTTTTTTTTTTTTCTTATCAAGGAACAGGTTTTTTTTTCTTCTTCTTCTTCTTAAAAAGGGAGACATTGCATTAACTTTTAAAACAGTGAAGGTTTCAAAGTAATGGTACAGTATCCAAAAGATCAAATACATTTTATTAACTTCACATTGATAAAGAAAATAGGTTTTCTTTTCTAAATTTGTTTCTCATGGTGTTTGCATAATATGATCCATTTAAGGTTAAATATTAAAATGTGCAGATCTGGTAGTTTTGTTATTAGTATTTGTGTTTATAATGCAAAGCAAGATGTTTGTGTGTTGTTTTGTCTGATTGCAGGTTAATTTTGTTAGTTGTTTTACTTCCTTGTGATAAAAGTAACTTCCTGTCTAAAATAAAAAGTAATCCAAAGAAAATTCTCAATAAATTGGTTCAGAAATCTAATCAATAGCAAGATAATTCAAGTTTGGTAAAGATCAGTCATTTAATTTGCTCCCATTTGAATTTCGTTTTGTTTTGTTTTTACAAAGAAAGACCTCGTTTTATCAGCAAGATGAAATATTAACTATGGTTCAATTAGTCCTTGTGTGTAAGGAACCATCTAAGCATTTTCTCTATATTACCTCATTTCTCTTCACATCTCTATGAGATAGAACTCTTATTATTACCATTTTAAAGATCAGAGAGCTAATGAATAAAGAGTTAAAAGGCACACATGTAGTGTTAATGGCAGAGCTAGGATTTGAGCCAAAAATAAGTTTGACACCAAAGTCCACAGGTTAATTTCTTTATGCTTCGAGTTTCCAAAACTGATCTTCAAAATATGGGTCTTAACAGCCATCACTGCCCAGTATCCTTACATTTTTTCTAAATTCCTACATTGTTATAAAAATAAAATGATTTTGCTTTGGTCAAAATCTAATGAGAGATTTTAAATGAAGCAAGAATGAGAACATGAGTCAAAATCGGACAATTAACTCCTTTTATTTTTTAAGGGTATAACTTAAATTGAAAAATTTGCATTGTTATTTAGACACACATTTCAAAAAAATTAATAGACACTCACACAACTGTTCTTAAGGGGATAAAAGTGGATAATTTACTCGAAATGATGTTCGAGAAAACAGACAACCGGTTATGAATAATCTTCAATCTTCAACAGGTGAGCAAAGCAGAGATCAGTGTTAGAATGAATATGAGCGGGAAAGGTTGTTCATAAAGATCCTTCAAATGCAATTTGTATCTAAGTACATATCTCAAAGACAGCTTCCAGCTCTTTATTGCTTCAGTTTCCTGATTTATAAACGGAAAAAAAAATGTATAATTTTTTTCAATGGAAAAATATATTTTATGGATTTGGGAGAAAACTTACTGTAAAATAAAAGAATCTAATTTTCCTAGATGGGAAACGGATAAAGAGATAGAAGCCCATTTTTCAAGGTCACAAAGGAGCCTTTTCCGTATTGGCAATGTGAGACACATTGTTGAAAAATATGAGTGACTATAAACCTCATTTTGGCTGTCTGCTTTGGCAGCAGCAAGAGATCTGCAGGGAAATTTCTCCATAATTCTCCATTTTGGCTTCATAAATTGGCAGATCACATGGTTTTTCTTACTATGAGGGCCTTAAACTCCAATTAATTTACTTTGCTCTTTTTCTTACAATTTTTATTCCTGTAAAACTATGGTAAAATATTGAAACAATTAAATTTCTTGATGTATCTTCCACTGTTTCAAGACATAAACAAATGTATTTTTAAAAGAAAGTTTTCACATGTATAGTAAGTTGGTATATCATGATTGCCATGCTGGGTTCCTCCTGCATTAAGATGTGAATGATCTATGATCTAAAGGAATGTGTGTTCCTTAAGAAGAGCAAGGAATATATACAAATAACTACAAACAAGCTCAAATGTCATTAAATCGTAAAAGCAAGGTATTATAAAAGTTGAGATGAGATTGCTTCCAGCTGGGATTGTTGTCAATAAAAAAAGTAGCCTTTATGGAGGAAGTAGTATTTGAAATGAGTCTTGACAAATTTATTTAGGAACTTATCTTGTGTTAGAGGGTGGTATCTCGGGCTATGAGAGCAGTTCTAACATAGGCCTGAAGGCAGAAAATCAAAGGTCAGAAGAGTGGTAGTGAGTAAACTAATTTGTCTGTATCTGCAATTGTATGTTACTTATATGTTTTGTTAATGTTTCCTCAATATGTGAATGAATAAATGAATGAATGAATAAAAATATGTTAACATAGTAGAAGGTCATGTGTATGAGTTATAATTTAAAATTCCATTGTAAAAAAACAAAAAGCTCTATTGTGGTGGGCAGAATAAGGCCCTTCTCAAACTGTCCATAGCTTCCTCCCTGGAACCTATGAATTTGGCAAAAAATAACACTTTACAGAGGTGGGTAAGGGTAGAGCCCTCAAGATGGGGAGATTATCCTGGATTATCCAGGGGCTCCCAATCTATTAAATGACTGAATGAGTTCTTAAAAATGAGAACATTTCCACACTGAGATCGGAGTGCGGTGTAACTAGATGAAGCATGAGCGAGCTGTGATATTGCTGGCTTTGAAGATGGAAGAAAGGGGGACACAGTCTAAGACTGCAAGCTCTCTAGAAGTGGGGGACAAAAACCAGATTCCTCTAACAGAACCTCCAGAAAGGAATGCGGCCCTGACAACACCTTCACTTTATCCCTGCGTGACCCATGTCAGACTTCTGACCTGCAGAACTGTGAGGTAATAAAAGTGTGTTGTTTTAAGCCACTAAATTTGTGGTAATTTGTTAAGGAAGTGATAGAAAACAAATACATCTATTTTGTGTGGTTTGAGCATGCCACAGTTTATGGGTCCATCAGGGCATTTTTAAGCATCATGTTGCCACCTAAGAAGTCAATGTTGAAAATAAGTATCGAAAATTTGGTGCCAAGTTCTAGGAAGAAAAGAGTTCATTATTAATGTGTGTACTTCTCCATAGTGAAATTAATATTGGAATATTGGTAGTTTTCATCATTGGACAAGATATAGTTTGATCCATTTGGCGATTTTGTGATCTATTTATTTTGCTTTTAATTAACTAGACTTAAGTCACAAAAGAAAGTTGATAGATAAATCAGCAAAATCACTGAGTCAGATATTGTGAAATTTTGTTATGTATTTCACAGTGCCTAATACAGTGCTTTGCCCACAGTACAACTGTAATAATTATTGTTTGATTTGAGTAGTAAATTCTGTAAATATGGTTTAAAAAATAAAGTCCCCTGTCCTATTATCTAGTCATTCAAAATAAATGGCTATTCAGCGTGCCAGACTTCTGTTTGTGTTTGGCTGACTTAAGGTGCATTAAATATTGTCTGTGATGTAGCCTGAATGATTTATGTGGAAGGTCAAATTTATCTAGGAAGATAGGCTATATATATATATATATATATATATATATATATATATATATAGTCATTCCAAAGTCTCTTGCTTTTACTGAAAATTTTCTGTATGAATTAGGAAAAACACTGACAAAAATCAGTACCAAATTTTGTGCTCAAGTCACCTTCCATATGTTAATTTGTACCACAGTCAGTAAGCAGGTGGGGAAAATCCTAAATTGCATTTTGAAATTAAATCAGTCCTTGATAGCAGCATTGCATCGTGAGTACCGCCTCTGAGATTTCTGGCCAGCGGTCTCCTCACATCCCCGCAAGAACTCTGCTGTTTTCAGATCTCCCTTTGGCTTCATTTGCTGTACATACAGAGTTTTGTTTGTTGGGTTTTCTTTTTCACTTCTCAGTTCATACTGAAGGAATTTCTTTTTTAACTCTGTATCACACAGGACCCAATTCCACTGTCCAATTATCTGCCTCTTCACCTCTGAATTGCCACACAGCTGCTCAGAGGAAGAAAATGAGATCAAGTCAGCTGGGCAAGACAGGGTGCCCCAAGATGCCGGATTGGCTGGCCAAGCTTCCCCGCTGTTCCAGAGGCACTGCCTGAGCCCTGTGAGGAAGCATGAGGGCCCAGGGAGGCGAGTGGGGGCCTCCGGTCAATCCGACATGGAAAAATGGACTCCACGACAGTCTCCAATGGCAACTTAAAACACTAAACTAGCCACATTTTCTTTTGCATTTTGGGGGCACAAATTTGAAAACCCTTGATTGGACACTGATTTTCCTTAACTTTGCAGGGGGTTGGGGGTGGGACAAGGAGACAGTCTTTTTTGTTTGTTTGTATTTGCTTCCCTTAAACAAAACCTATGACAGGAAATGTCAGCAGAGTAAAATGCTAACTGTAGCTGGACACAGTATCTCGGTGAACCTGTTATCTTGCTGCATGTTAATCCAAACTCCCATGGAACTTGCTTGTTTCCACTTCTTACTTTTCATGTCCCTGAGGTTAAAACAAAAACAAATAAAAAAAAAAAATGTGTGTGTGTGTGTGTGGGTTTTTAGTTAGAATAAGGAACTTTCAGCCTTTATACCACCCACTTCTTTCAGCGCTGACACAGCTTTCTGTTCCACCTCATGCACATTGTTTTCATCTTGTTTAGATTCACCTGAAAATCACAAGATGCAGATGCAAACAGACCTGAGATTGTTGTTTGTTTCTTGGGGTACTTGCCATGGAACAACATGGATGTGACACACAGCCTTTCTGTGAAACCCACTTGTAAAAATGGGTGCAATATCTAGTCAATCTATACATGTATTCATTATGCAAATTAGTTTCACTCAATAAGGAACTAGAGCTACAAACATGAATGATGCCTGCCCACAAGGGGTTTCAATCCACTAGACATAGATTGCGAATTATAGAGGACACCCTGGAGCAAAGTGTGCTATGGGCTGGGAGGAGGACAGCTTCTGAATGCAACATCTGCAGGTCAGAGCAATCTCTGGTCACTTGCAGGAGTGTGTGGAAGATTAAAAAATAAATGTGAAACACCTGGACCCCAACAGGCACTCAATAAAGCTTCCTTCCTGGCCCAGAGAATACATTTATTTTGTTGACACTGTATTTCCTTTCATGATGTTTTGCAAATGGATATTTAATATTTTCATGTCCCGTATTTTAAGATCCTGGTGAGATAAGACAACAGATTTTTACTTTTCTTTTTTGAGATGGAGTCTCACTTTGTTGCCCAGGCTAGAGTGAGTGCCGTGGTGTCAGCCTAGCTCACAGCAACCTCAAACTCCTAGGCTCAAGCAATCCTGCTGCCTCAGCCTCCCCAGTAGCTAGGACTATAGGCATGCGCCACCAGGCCCAGTTAATTTTTTTTTTCTATGTATATTAGTTGGCCAATTAATTTCTTTCTATTTATAGTAGAGACAGGGTCTCACTCTTGCTCAGGCTGGTTTCGAACTCCTGACCTCGAGCAATCCGCCCACCTCAGCCTCCCAGAGTGCTAGGATTACAGGTGTGAGCAACCACACCCGGCCTAGATTTTACTTTTCTTATTAGTCTTTTACTTTAATGGCTAAAAATTTAAACTCTGGCCTCAGACTTCCTGGTTTCAAATATTATATCTACCATCCACTGACCATTTTACCTCTGGCCACTTGTTGAGGAGGTGAGTTTAGTTGCCTAATTTACTTTTTAATTCTTTCATTCATTGACTCAAAAACAATAAAAATCATTGGCCACTGTTAGTCAGGGTTCTCCAGAGAAACAAAATAAATAAAATGTATGTGTTTACATGTATACATATATACACACATACATACACACACATACATATTTTTGAGGGGTACATATATGTACACAAGGAGATTAATTATAAGGATTTGGCTCATGCAATCATGGAGGCTGACAAGCCTAAGATCTGCAGGGTGAGTTGACAAGCTAGAGACCCAGGAGAGCTAGCCAATGGTGCAGTTACAGTCTGAAGGCAGCTGGCTGAAAACCAGGGTGAGCTGATGTTTCAGTTCAAGTATAAAGGCAAGAAGAAGCTCATGGCTCAGTTCAGAGATGGTCAGCCAGGAGAACCTCTCTTCTACTTGTAGAAGCATTAGCCTTTTTGTTCTGTTCACGCTTTCAACTAGTTGGATGAGGCCCACCTGTACCAGGGAGGCCAATCAGCTTTACTCAGTCAACTGCTTCAAGTGTTAGTAACAACTAAAAACACCCTCACAGAAATACTCAGAATAACTTTTAACCAAATATCTGCACCCCTGTGGCCCATAAAATTAACCATTACGACTACTTAAGTTAAGCATCAGGTAGCACTGTACTAAGCCCTGAAGGCAGAGACAAATATTTGTGTTCAAAAGGCCTATAGTTAAAACAACCAAACAAAAACAGAAAAGTGAGTGACAGTGCAGTAGAGTGCAGTAAGAGATGCTCTATGAGTCAACATAGCACACACTCTATAGCCCAATGTTTGGACCAAGGGAGATGGTTGGTGCATCTTCACAGCACCCTAAAGTGTTTTTCCCTAGTCCCATCCTACCCTATGCCTCACCCTCATGTCTAGCTTAGGAGGAAGAAGTGTTCACTGAAAAGTGGTTTTTATTTTTAGGAAAGAGAAAATGAAGGCACACAAGAACTTGGGTCATGCTCAAGTCAGTCTAGGCATATGAAAAAACACCTCGGAATTTCATCTTGTTTTTTTCTCATTCTTCTTTCTGTATCTCTGACTAAGTTTTGGGGAGCTTCCCCTCTTCTATGTCCTCAGCAACTAGGAGGATCACTTGCCTCCTCAGGTAACCACCAGAAGTTTCTTCCAGGCCTGCCCTCCTCAAACTCTCCACCATGCCCCATTCACAGATAACTATCACCACGTAAACTATAAAATGAAAATGAATAGTGTTAGCTCTTCACTCAGGTAGTGCATGCATGTCTTAATAGAGCAATTTGGGTAAGGAATGCATACTCATGATGGGATGAGTCTTAGAGGGGGATTCCAGAGGTTTTGGAAGCTGATACATTTGAATAGATTACAATTCATGCCACTTGAGTTGTAATCCACTCTGAGGATATGTGAAACTGTGATAAAGCTTTGAGTTTTGGAATTGAAAAGAGAAAAACACATTGGTTGAACCCCTGGTATGTTCCAAGACTCTGCTACATGCTTCAAATATATTGCCACATTTAATCACAATTTTAAAAGTGCACAGATTATGTGTTAAATTTCCCATTTTCCAGTTGAAGAAACTGAGATGCAGAGAGATTAAGTAACATACTCAAGGTTACACAGTGTGGAGAATTAGAAGCCAAAAAACAAATGAGTAGGCAGAAATATTAGACAGGATTCCTATAAATCCTTTACCCGGCTTTCTCTAATGATAACATTTTACATAAATATACAATATTATTAACTAGTCTACAGACCTTAATCAAATGTTGTCAATGGTTCCATCCAAATCCTTTTTCTGGTCCAGAATTCAATCCAAAATCTTACAGGCATTTAGTAATTGTGTCTCCATAGGTGAAGACACAATTCCTTATGACATTGAAGTGTCCTGGCCAGTTATTCTGTAGACTACCCCTTAACTTGGGGTTATCAGATGCTATCTCATGATTAAATTAAAGCCAAAGCATTTCTGGTGGGAATAGCACAGAAGCAATGTTGTACCCTTCTCAGTGCACCATATGAAGAGGTGCATGATATCAATGTTAGTCATTGAAGGATATATTTATTTTGATTACCTGGCTAAGGTGGTGTCTGTCATATTCTTCCAGTGAAAAGTCTTTATTTCTATCTAGAGTTAAGCCAAACTTTAACAGGATTATAGACACAGCCCTGGAAACTGCCAGGTCTGTCCAAGAGGTCTGACACCAATGGCAATGAGTTTATCAACCTGCAAACTCTGAGGAAACAGTCCCAAGGCCACCCTCACTTTAGACACTAGCCACAATTTATGGAACCCCTTGAATTACTCTCACTTCAGACTGGTAGGCTACAAACTCAGGGGTTCCCAAGACTACCTTCATGGTCACTGATTTGCCAGACAGACTCACAGAACTCACTGAAATCCGTTATACTTACCACTTATTATAAGCAAAGGATACAAACTAGAATCACCCAAAAGTAGGAAAACATAAAAGTATGGGAGGATTCTAAACAAGAACATTTCATAATCTACAAGGACACATTTCCCTTCTAGCATCAAAGTGTGACAACAGTCAAAGAATATTGCCAACCAAGGAAGCTCCCTGGAGATTCATGGTCCAGAGTTTTACTGGGATTTTACTATGGAGGAATAATTGACTGAATCATTGCCCACCCAGCTGAACTCCAGCTCAGCCTCCTTTCTCCCTCTAATCACTTGTTTGGTCTTTCTAGGCAGTCAGCCACACCCTGAGTCCTCTTGTTAATAATCATTGCCCACCCTAAGTCATCTTCTTGGCAAAAATTTTCTGAGAGCTCACCACACATCACATCGTTAGCATAAACAGGAGTGGTGTGGTCCAAAGGGCACACTCCTGTTGCTCAGGAAATCTCAAGAATTTAGAAGGTAAGTTCCAGAAACCAGGGACAGAGGCCAGACTTCTCTTTGGATTGAGGCAAAATTTTTATTAATCAATTAATTTTTTTGACTAATAAGTATCCATGGGGAGATATTTTGAGACATTAGAGTCTCATATGCAAATATCTTATTTCTCCTCATTCTTTTGCCCACCAATTTAGCATCATTTATGATTCTTGTCTGTAATAATTGTTACTATGATATCTGCCAAATGATGACTGTCCTTGTTTTTAAGAAAAAAAAATCTGAAGTATTTAAGAGTAAAGGGACCCATTTCCAACTTTTTTCAAAATGTTAAAAAGAAATAACATATATATATATATATATATATATTTTTTTTTTTTTTTTTTACAGAGACAGAAAGAGAGTTACAAGAAAAATGTGAAGCTAACATTTGGGAAATATTGGTAAGGGATCTATGGAAATTCTCCATACTATTATATAAGTCTGAAATTAGGTAAAAAGAAAAAGTTTAAAAAGAACTCAATTTTTATACCAATAGTACATATTATCAAGATAATTTGTGGGTTTGAAAAAAAAATGTGCTGACTTCAAGAATAAATCTCTAAATGATGAGTAATGGTAACATGAGATTCTTGCTAATCCTATAATAGTATTTATTTATTCCTAATTCTCAAGTGAAAACACAGAATGCTCTTGAGAATATAGACTTGTTGGGTAGTATCTGCTTTCTTGCTCCTGAAAGTAGACATAAAGAAGGTTTAGGTGTTTGACCTGTCTATTAAGTAGTCTCTTTAATTAAATTGTCTTAGGGTCTATTCAGAGAGCTTATGAACTACCTCCAGGGAATAGTGGATTGTTTCAGCTCAGTATTTAAAAAAATATATCTAATTAATGCTTATCAAAAGCTTATTTAAAATTATTTTAATCAAACTAAATAAAATTGTAGAGATTCTATTTTCATAATTAATGAATCTGTAGCAATATAAAAAGGATAATGATAAAAGTGTTCATTTCAATTATAACTCTATATTTGCAAAAAAGAAAATCTCTAAAGCGATATAATATATTTTGGTTATAGAATGGTAGTCTAAAATTTGGGATAAATGCCCAGGAAGAAAAAAAAAATGGATAGGAGAAAAAATATGTAATGCAAAACCTGTAATTCAGCTCTAATTTATAAATTTGTTTGGTGGTTGTATTAAGGTTTGTGGTGAGCAATTGCTTCCCCATGCTAAACACTAGTTTGTTATAACCATGACTACATTATTTTCCCTGCATCACCAAATTGCCTGATAAAAGAAGGTGTTGTCTTTTGAATAGTGTGGGCCACATTTCCACTGGCAGCAACTAACTGATTATACTCTGCCAATTCATTGGGACCAGTCCAGTAGTGAGAGTTTGCCAATGTGCTGGGAGAGGTCCAGCAACTCTTTGGAAATAGAATGTCCTTACCTGGAAGAGCTCTGGCAGGCAGGATGCCGCAATTCCCATAGCCTAAGGACATGGCTCAAAAAGAGTCCTCTGCTGGCTAAGGCTAGAGTGACTTCAGAGCAGGTTGCTGGGGAGAGTTCAGCAAACCGCTGAGATAAATCCACTACAAACTGTCTGACAATAAATTAAGGGAAAATTCAATGGCAATACTCCAAAAACTATAAAAACAATCCATTAGAAATTAGAAGTATTGCATATATCCATAAGGAGAATTCTTGGCAGTCTGATGTATACTAATTTTTTGCATTTTATTTATTTATTTATTTTGCTATTTGTTGCAGAAGAACACATCAGAATGGTACAGAAATCAATTTTAATATATATACTTTATAAAATATATTTGTTATTTTAAAATATTAATACTCATAATATCTCCTAGAAATCTAATGCTATGCATATCTCAAAGCTAACTAGTGTAGAAATAAGTTTGGTTTACACTGTGTGTCTTCTAGTATTATTAGGATGATGGAAAGCAAGGAGACTGGTGGGTGCAGGTTGGAATACAGCTTACCATATGAAAAAAAATTCTCCTATGAAGAAAAATAAAATCAGTTCTTTAGAACTGAAAGAAAGATAAACACCAATTTAGTCTTGAAATTGATTTAATTTTGTTTCTGTCTGGGCAAAAACACTATTGATTTTTAATTCAGTATCAATAATGAAGAAAATTCATCCTTTTCCCTTTTAGCACTGCCCTGAAAAGTCTATTTATTCATTTATTTATTTATTTATATCAATCAGGATTGAGTGACTAAAATTTCAGTGTTTATGCTTCTAAAATTTACATTAAAGAAAATTTCATAAAATATTAAACTTTTATTTAAAAAATTTAAGATGTTTATTGGCATTTAGTCTATCTTCTTTGGAAAAACGTCTGTTCATGTCTTTTGCCCACTTTTTAATGGGGTTGTTTGATGTTTTCTTGCTGATTTGCATGAGTTCTTTGTAGATTCTGGTTATTAGCTCTTTATCATATAGCATTAGACACTTGTACTTGAATGTTTACTGCAGCACAATTCACAATCACAAAGATGTGGAATCAACCCAAGTGCCCATCAATACATGAGTGGATTAATAAAATGTGCTGTATGTATACCATGGAATACTACTCGGCCATAAAAAATGAAGTAATACTTTTTGTAACAACCTGGATGGAACTGTATACCATTCTTCTAATCAAAGTATTATTGCAAGAATGGATAAACAAACACCACGTGTGCTCACTATTAAATTGGAACCAATTGATCAACACTCATGTGCACATATGGTAGTAAATAAAACTCAACAGAAATCAAGCAGGTGGGAGGGGGGAAGAGGAGGTGGATAAATTCACACCTAACAGGTACAATGCACACTATCTGGGGGATGGACACATCTATAACTTTGACTAATTTTGGATACAAAAGCAATTCATGTAACAAAAAAAGTATTCTGAAATAAAAATAAATAAATACTTAAAATGTAAAAAAAAAATTACAAATTCTCTTTCCTAATTGAAATGAAGCTATTTTAAAACTGTCCAATTGACCTTTGTGATCTTTGGTATACAGAGCAAGGCAGGATGAGAGCTTGCTATTTTCCTTGGTGTGTTTTGGTGGAACATCTTTACATTTTGGGACAAGGACACAGTACACTATAATTTGGTTGCTTTCAGAAAAATCAGTTTACCAGCTGAAAATTATGTTATAAAATAATAATAGGGTAAAATTTACAATGCTTGCAAAACATGTATTGATATTTAATCAGGTTGCTGTTTAAACAGCTGATCCTATAAAATTTTACAGAAATATTGGATTTTTCTGGTATCATTCTGGAGCTATTCAAGGACTCTTTAATATTACTTTTCAAGTAACAGTATCAAAATAGCATGAGGTTCGTAGTCATTCAGCATTTAACTTTAAAATGTCAGCACTTGTGCTCTGTTGGAATAACTGCACTGAATCTAGGGTTTTATTACATGACAAAACATTTCTGGACATTTCCTTTATTCCTTTGTCATTATAGAAGATGAGCATAAACAGGTGATTGTAAAAGTATATGATTTTCAAACAACATAGTGTATGATTTTCATATAGTAAAAGTTATCCTTTGCTTAAATATAATGTTACTTTTTACCAGGTTTATTTATCAAAAATAAGTAATAATAGTAGTAATAAAAGGTCTCTGCTACTTAACATGACAAACACATGACATAATATTGCAATTCTGCATAAAGGAGTTAAGAGTCAGATAAAACCCAACAAAATATCTTATTTGTTTAGCACCCTATAATTTATAAAATATAGTCACATACATTTCCAAGCTTTATCCTTAGACCAGCTGACTCTTAATTAATCCTGTTATGTCTACCATGTCCCCAAATGAAGAGAGTAGGGATATTCAGCTTGAGCCATGATCTTACCGTGTGACCTTAGGCAATTTACTTAAACTTTTATCATCTCAGTTGACTCATCTGTAAAATGGAAATGATGATGATAATAATAACAATAACTATCTCATAAAGTCATTGTGAAAATTAAATGATTCAATTCATGTGAAACACTTACAGAGTAGCTGTCATATACTAACTCCTGGATGAATATTAATTGACATTAAATAAAAAGCTAATGATTTTTTCCTTAAGATTCTGATATTTTCAAGTTTCACATAGCTTTATTTATTGTTATTTTCTTTCTGCTTTCTGATTCGCTTTAATGAAACAACTCAATTTTCTACACCTTTGCATCCTAAGCAATTGTCAAAAGAAATTTATGAATAAACAAACAGCTATGAAATTATTAATAACTGTATTTACTCTTCAACATTCTGTTTAAATCCTTATTATAAATGAAAATAAGTAATGGAAATTGAGTATTTTTAAGGAAGTGGGATGAGGTATAGTATATAGCAAATATATACTAGCAAATATATATGATTTGCTTAAAGATATATTATTAATCTTTTAAAATAATGAAATAGCTTATAAATCAAGAAAGCACAAAAAATATTAACTTAAAAGCTATAATATTAAGCAGTAAAATCTGTTAAACTGCATAGTCTTAAAATGAATTCTTACTGTAGCTGCCAGCTATATAGATCCCAACATTTTAGCTTAAAAAAAAAAAGAGAGAGAGAGAGAGAGTGAGAACAACAAAGAAACACTTGTGTCAGGTAAATAATAAATGACTACTTAAGAGAAAGGATATCAAAGCATTTTCTGATATACAAAATATAGTTGAAACCATTTTTACTATTTCCTAAATTGACTGCCTTGTCAAAAATGTTGCTCATCACTACTCTTGAGTCTTTGAAATTTTCTTAGGAATTTTTGGGGTTATTAACACAGCAAAATTCAAGACAGTAGAGTAATTTCTGGAATGAATGAAATCATTTGGTAATTTGAGGCAGCTCAAGGAAAAGGTTATTTATTCATTCATTCACTTACCAGATCCTGTGTGAAAGTTATGGGCACTGTGCTAAGGAGATGAAAAGATGAGTAAGGTACACCCTAAGCCTAAGGTATGATAATATTCTGCACACAAATCATGCCTCCACCACCAAATGGTTGCTGTGTCAGTGGAAAACCAAAAAATGCTTCAGAAATTGGAATGTTTCAAAATACATATGAGTTTCTATCGAGAGAGCACACTGAATTAATTTGATTATCAAAGTAGAACATTTTATTCCTTTCAGTTATTAAGCAAATCTACTTTTATAATGACCTCCTAAATATGAATTAGGCAATGAAACTAGAAAATAGACTACACATCAATGGAGAACTCAGGAAAGAAGATAGAGTTAATGAGGAGCCAGTCTTCTTGATTCGCCATTAAGAGGCACCATTATGAAAAACTGAAGGATCGTGCAGTATCCTTAGATGGTTTCATCAAAAAGCTTGACCCTGAGTTAGCAATACAATAAAAATTGAAAAAAATTTTGTGAGGTCTAGAACTGCAATATAAGATGACAGCGAAAGAAGTTTACTTTTTAAATATTTCCAGTGAAGGTTTTCAGTGAGCTTCATGTGTAATATAAACATTAAAAAGTGCCATTGAGAAAAACAAGAAATAACCCAACAGAGGATTGTTTCAACAGCCAGTGAGAATAACCTGTATTCAAAAGCTGTAGGGATTTAAGCAGAGAGAAAGCTACTGTCACACATTTAAAATGCACAAAATAGTAAAGGAAGTAGAAGGAAATTTAAGAGCTGAGGTTTGAAACAAGGAGGGTTGTGTTTCCTCACAAGGAAGGCATAGAGTCTGAACGGGACTTTTTCAGTTGTTGAAACACTAGACAAGGAGCGGCTCGGTATCTTTAAATCTGTGAAAGCAGATTGTTTCAAGAAATGCTATATTTCAAAGAATTTTAATCAGACATGTTTAACTGGCAGAAATATTTTTACTTCTATTAATATATTTAGGGATATTAAGATGCAAATTTGAGTTGCATCCTTTCTTGCTTGGATATTTGCTCTTAATTAAAATGCTTTGTATCCTTTAATCCTTTCTATCCTTTAGTTTTTTGTTACATATGAAATTCCAAATCATGTAGAATTAGTGAGAATGTAAACTGTCTTTTATAATGGCTTTATTTTCATACTATTAAAATCTTATTAAAATGTGGAAATGTTAAAATATTAAGTGTCTGTAAAATGTGATGCTAATATTAATTTTGGAGAGTTTAATTTTTTGAAATGGATATTAATTGCTCTAGAGATTAAAGTGTTATTCTTTGATGTTTCTGGAATGTATTCATCCCTTGAGATATGCCATTACACACCTTTCTTTCTCAGAAATTTTGCATTTAGGGACATGAGAGTTTAATTTACATAATTGGCTATTTTTCTCATTTTTACCCATTAAATTTGAAACATGTCCTATTACCCTAGCAAAATTTCTATGGTTTCACAGAAATATTAAAGATGATTATTTAGAGAACAAATGTAATTCCAAATATTTTTTGTAATGTGCTTATCATGTGCTCAACAATGACTTAAGAATACCTCAGAAGAGAAATCAAGTAAAAGGTTCCTAGTCTCAAAGAGTTGACAATATTAATAATAGGATAATACACATGAAATAGATAATTACCAAAAACATTGGAATCTTTGGGAAACTTTAAGGCAAAACTTGAAGGAAGGGTAGAATTTACTTAGGAGAATATGACATCCCAAACAGAAAATTCAGCATGCATTTTATGAAAAAAGTGTATTTCTGGGATAGTGAGAAGTGGGTCACCATGTTGGGTAGGTAATTTAGAGTCAAATTCTGGAGGGTTATAGTAGAAGCCAACAGAGGAAAGAAGGAGAAGTTGATTAACAGGGAAAAAACGCCATAAAAAGTTCAAGGAAAATTTGAACTGAGATGGAGCCACTGAATTAGGTGAACTCCAGAGTGAAGTTTCAAAAGAGCATTAAGAATTGAAGCCACATTATCAAAGTCTAAGAAGAAAAACAGTTATGACAAATGGTGGCAGTAGGAATAGCCCACTCATCTGAGGAAAAGGAAAATTAGGGTCAAGGAAAGTTGTAGAGTAAATGTCTGTGTGTGTGTTCAGGATAGATAACACACTCTCTAAAATGTGATCAAATGAAAATCAAATATCTAGCATGAATATATGGAATATACTATGTTACTTAAATATAGTGCATGGGTAGAATTATATAATTAAAAACATTAGAAAAAATCAGTATTAATTGTTCCTTTAACACACAAGCAGTCTCACCTTGGGGGGATGTAATTTTGATACTAAAATTTAGATTCCTATTTTCTTGCAACACATAATTGCCAGGAACGACAAATGTGCCATTTATATAGTAGCAACCCTGAATAGCATCGGGACAAGCTGGTGCAATTACTGCTGTATTAACCAAATAGGTCTTAGCATCTTCCTATGCAGGTCCCATGGGACTGAGGTGTGTGAAAACTCAGTATTCCTATTCCTAGAATGTAGATATTCATTACTTTCTGTCTGTTTAGTATCCTTACAATTTAGGAAATCCTCCTGTCTAACATGGAGGTGGCTAATCAATAACATTTAATATCTCCCTCCTCCTGACCCCCTGCCCATGTCTCCTCCCAACACACTTACTCAACATCAGGGGTCCTCAAACTTTTTAAACAGGGGGCCAGTTCACTGTCCCTCAGACTGTTGGAGGGCCATTGGAGAGTACAGCGCACATTCCACACATGCGCACTGTGGGCCCAGGACTAGTCAGCTGCTAAGCAGGACAGGCAGAGGCGGCAAAATCACTCGGTGGGCCGGATAAATGTCCTCGGCTGGCCACATGTGGCCCGCAGGCTGTAGTTTGAGGACCCCTGCTCAACACAATGGTTATCATCTGATTCAAGCTCACCAGTCAGATTCCCCACACCCCCGGTCATAGTGAAGGGGGATCAGTTTAGGATAGGCATGTGAACAAGCCAGGGCAATCAGTACATCCCAGGGCTTTCACTAAAGGCAGCTACAGAGAAAGGGTATACTTTTTTTTTTAATTTTAAAATTTTTACGGGGATACAAATGGTTAAGTTACACATATTGCATATGCACCGCCCAAGTCAGACCTACAAGGGTCCCCATCCCAGACAATGAGCACCACACCCATTAGGTGTGCATTTAGGTGCCCCTCCTCCCACCTCCCACCTGCCCGATCCCTGACGAATGTTATTTACGTATGTGTACATAAGTATTGATCAGTCAGTACCAATTTGATGGTGAGGACATGTGGTGTTTGGTTTTTCATTCTTGTGATACTTCACTTAGTAGAATGGGTTCCAGCTGTATCCAGGATAATACAAGAGGTGCTAGTTCACCATTGTTTTTTGTGGCTGAGTACAACTCCACGGTATATATACACCACATTATATTAATCCACTCATGTATTGGGCTGTTTCCACATCTTTGCAACTGTGAATTGGGTTGCTATAAACATTCAAGTACAGATGTCTTTTTTATAGAGTGTCTTTTTTTCCTTTGAGTAAATGCCCAGTAATGGGATTGCTGCATCAAATGGTAGTTCTACTTGTAGCTCTTTTAGGTAGCTCCACATTACTTTCCACAGAGGTTGTACTAGTTTGCAGTCCCAACCAGCAGTGTATGAGTGGGACTCCTATCTCTCCGCATCCAGGCCAACATTTATAGTTTGGGGACTTTTTGATAAAAGCTATTGTCACTAGAGATAAGTGATATCTCATCATGGTTTTGATTTGCATTTCCCTGATGGTTAGCGATGCATTGCCTCTTTTATCTCCATGCTTGGAGCATGGATGTGCAATGATAATGGCTTGAGCTACAGCAGCCATATTGTGATAAGGTGGCTATGAGTAAAAGGGCAACAAAAAACCGACTTGCTTAAAATGGCAGTGGTACCAACCCTGAAACGACTTGCATCCTCACTTGTTTTTGTCTCTCAATTAATTAACTAAATTTAAAATATATTTATGTTTAACCAGACCTTGCCTTACCAAGTTAGTGATTATAATTCATACTCAGAGTTTTTCAAATGATGTGTGAACTTCAATCTAGATATTATACCCATGAATCAGTAATTTTGAGGCTGGCAAAAATTTGTGTTAGAAAGCACACAAATATTAAAATCAGAGGACTTGAACCAATTTCAATTCTCTACAGTTTAATAAATGAATGATATGACGCTATGCAAGTCAATGATACTCTATGAATTTGTTTGTCTTTACTATATAGACCATCTTGTGACTGCCCAATAATGCCATAGGGACCCACCAGCCCATCTCTACCCCAACCCTAATGCTAAGTCTGGGGGTGCTTGCTACTGCTTGCTATACACATTCAATAGTTCAAACCTATTATGTCTTTCAGACTTAGGCAACGCTATATGAAATATTCCATTACCACAAAGGCTACCTTGGGCCTAGAATAGGTTAGGCTTACCTAGGACATTTCTGTGTAGTTTTCCTCATTCAGGCTATATTGCAAAGCTGGGCAGGCTATATATGACTTCCTGTGCCCAGAATATGCAATGCAGACCCTGAAGCTCACAGACCAGATCACTAAACCCAGATATTTGCAATAATTAAGAATGGGCTGGATTTAGAATAGAATCACTGTAACAATTTGCACAGGTCTAGGGCCAAGAGAACCTTTCAAAACTGTCCACAGTAATGTCTTTGTAGGGTTGAAAACTGGTCATGATATATTTGTTTTCTATAAACAGAAATTTTCTTAGAACCAAATGGTTTCCAAGACCAGCTCTGACAACTAAGTACTTCTACTACTGCTACTACTATACTACAACTACCGGTAGTATTGCATGCGTATTATATTCCCAATACAATAACACTGGTGTTATTACTACCAGTGATAGTAATAATAAAGGGTATGGGGGAATTCTGTATCTGCTTAGGCTATAGTAGAAAGTCACAGAGAATGTTGATCCCATACTAATGACAAGAAAATGCCGGATAATTTTAAAAAATCATGACTTTCATTAATTCCATGAAAGAGCTGAGGTCACAAAGCAACCAAACAAATTGAATTCCAGCATAAGAAGCCCCTTCAAGGAGACACCATACACATACACAGGCAGGGAGAGAGAGAGGGAAAGACAGAGAAAAAGCATGTGTCCCCTTTAGCAGAGCACAGGAGAGGAAGAGGCCATAAAACAAGTAAAAGAAATCAACTAAAATTTTAATAAATTATTAAAGGTCAAATGAGTCCTAGAAAATAGCTGCAAATAGCTGGGAGTTCTAGAAACAAGGAAAATTCATAGCTGATCACAAGCTCTTTCCCATGGGCCTCCGTCAAGCGTTCCTGAGAAAGGTTTGGGATAAGGTCACAGGACCTTGAGAGGCACACAGGAGGCAAAGAACAGCTCCCCCACTCTCTTCACTGGTCCCACATTTGATAGGAAGCAAAGCCATCTGCCACTGGGGAAGAACCACAAGCCTGCTCACCCTCATTGCTCAGGTCTCAGGCAAAAATGCACTGCTGCTTGTGTGCCATAGAAGAAGAGGAGGAAAGCCCCTCACCAACCAGGACACAAGCAAATCCATTGCCGCTGGGGAGGAGGAAAAGCAAAACATCTCTGCTCCTAGGGGAGGGTCAGGAAGCCATATTAAGCCCCAGATGTTGCACTGATCTGAAGGGGTCTCTCACATAAGACCAACCATAGACACAACAAGGCTGAGTTTGTGTTTCACAGAAAAAGGAGCAAGAAGTGATCTTTAAGGCTTAGATATGGAAGGCCTACCTCAGACAGGCTGGGGGCAAATAACAGACATACAGAAACACATTCATTCCTGGCTACCTTGGTCTAGAGCACATCCTAGAAATGAGAGACTTGCTTAACAATAATGAGGAGATTTTTAAGTTCAAGAACTAATTCAGTGAACTTTTGATTTTAGTCTTTTGTAATATAGTGCTGTAATTGTTAAAAATTGAATAATGTTTTCAAAGCTAGATAAAGACTGAAGGAGATGTTTGCTGACCAGGAGCTACAAAATTAAATAATATTATTAATATGGTGAATTATAGCTCAAAGGAAATGTGTCTGCATACACTATGTTTTCTGATCCTGATCCTCAAAAATAACCTCATTGGACAAAGTAGTTTAGAAATAAACAAACAAACAAACAAAAGTCATTGTATAGTGACTCAGGAGATAAGGGTTTCATCCTTAGTCTATAATGAATTAGCACTGTCCAGTGTGTTATCCTGTATCACTCTGGACTTTTATTCCTTTAACTGTGAAATGAAAAGTTTATACAAAGTCAGTGAATCTCAGACTTTTTTATACAGAAGGACCCCTAGGAAAATTATAAAATGCAGAGTCCCTAGCCCTTCTACACCAAAGATTCATAGTCAACAGGTCCTGGTGCTTCCCAAGTAATAGATGCATATGGTCATAGGTATAGACTTGGAGAAATATGCTGGACCCAATAATTCTTAATATTCTTTTGGATTCCAACAGTGTATGAGTCTAAATAAGTGGGATAGATATTATTGTTCCTATTTTACAGATGAATAACTGAGCCCTGGAGTTCAAGTAATCAGCTTAGACACCATAGTGATAGTAAGTATAGAAATGCAATTAGAACTAAAGTCTTCAAGCTCCTAGTTTAGTGTTTTATTCTCTTTTTTTTTTTTTTTTTTTTTTTTTGAGACAGAATCTCACTCTGTTGCCAAGGCTAGCATGCCATGGCATCAGCCTAGTTCACAGCAACCTCAAACTCCTGGGCTCAAATAATCCTCCTGCCTCAGCCTCCCAAATAACTAGGACTACAGGCATGTACCACCATGCCCGGCTAATTTTTTCTATATTTTTAGTAGGTCAATTAATTTCTTTCTATTTTTAATAGAGACGGAGGTGGGGATCTCACTCTTGCTCGGGCTAGTTTTGAACTCCTGACCTTGAGCAATCCTCCCATCTTGGCCTCCCAGAGTACTATGATTACAGGCATGAGCCACCACGCCCAGCTTGGTGTTTTATTCTTAAAGCAATTTGCATACTGTGGTAAAGATTGCCAATTGTTAATTGTTGTCTTTCCTTTGTTCTCCTAAGCACATAAATAACCAGGATTTCTTGGAAGTAAACTCTAAATTCATGCCTCTCCATAAAACCCTCTCATGCATAATCCTCCACACTTTTTCCTATCTGAAAACTTAATAGAGATATCTTTGAAGACCCAGAAGAGGTAGAGCCACAAGATGGACAGGGCCTGGGTCCCTGAATGACTGCATGGTGCGCAGTCTTCAATGCTCACATCCTCCAGCAGATTTGCATTTCATTGTGCTGTGAGCAAGAAATAAATGTGTATTGTGGTAAGCCACTGTGAAATTAGGTTGCTGTTTAGCAATTAGTCTACCAGATACATAGCCTTCCCTCATTATACTCTGTAGGATAACAAGATTCCAACAACATACAACTTTGAGATACTAACTTATTCACAGGTAGATAACCCTGTGTACATTGCTTCAGAATCAGAAGGAGGCTTGGACTGAGGACTGAGGGAAACAGCAGAGCAATTAAATCAATTAGTCTAAGAATTCTCCTTGTGGGACTTGCAAAAAGTTAAGGGCAAAGCAAGGAGAGAGTTTATGAGTGTAAGCAACATTGTTTTAGCCAAAAATATGAATGAAAGAGGCTTTTACAAAGATTAGGAAGGGATTTCCTTGAGCTGTAGGGAAAATGATGTAAGCTGAGGCATAAGTATTTTTCTTGCCCTTACTCCTTACCTTTCAGTGAATTTCATTCACTGAATGAACTGCCAATACCTGCATCTCTGTACCTGTGGGCGTGTACTCTAAAACTGAGGAAAACCTCACAGCTCCATAAAGAAAGCAGGCTGGAAGTGTGAAGGAATCAACCCTGTCCCAGGAACCACTGAGAGTCATTGGTTTACTGATGTGTTTTCCTTTTTTTTTAAGAATATAACATAACTCTTAAAAGTAGGTGCATAAATACCCCAGTTCCCTCTCTCCTCAGGTGAAATAATTCTTTGTTTGCATTTTCACGTAGGATGAAGTGCCAGTCTCCCACTGGGTTAATAACACATCTTATACAATCTTCCCTTTTCTGTATTATTTCCTACACATACCTACTGGTATTTTCAACATTATTACTTTGGAGAAATAAACTCTTTAAATTCAAATCCTTGTTTCATGATCCAATCTGGAGAGATCCAAACTAAGACACAAACCAAAGAAGCCCATAGATTTTAAGGCAGAGATTTCATGCATCTACTACTACACCAGAGTGATACCAAGAGTGCTTCGAGATCTGAAAGTTTCATAGGATCTACGAGCAGAAGCAGCTTGAACCATATTTCTTGGAAGAAACCAACAGTTATGTGGTGAGATTCTAGGGAAGAAATGATTTCATCATATGCCTAGGTAAGCAGGCCATAGGCAAACTCACAAAATTTCCATGCCCAGAGTTTGGCATAAAAGATATAAAGAGTTGAAAGACAAGAAGGAGTGATTTAAACCTGTCATCCTAGTAGCATTCTATATGAAATGAATGAGGTCCATATTCCACCAAACACTTTAACATAGTGTAAGATTAAGAACAATTGCATGACCTAGAGTGGGGTATAAATGGAAAGAACCAGAAAAAACTGATAAAATCCTATCAACTCATGGCTGGAGACTCAAAGATCTGTGTTAAATTTTATTGTGGAAGTTATATTTCTTGCAAACCTGAGCTTGAAAATAAGATTCATGCCTTCCATAATACTGTGTTATGTTAGATTATAATTGCTATTATTCATTCCCTCCTCTAAAAAACTTTCAGTGTGTCCTCTGGGAAAAGAATTAATTCCTGCCTCTCTGATTCTGGGCTTGGCTTTATAAAATATTTTGGGCAATGGAAGATATGTTGGCCTACCAAATGTTGTATTTGAGCAGCATGTTTAAGAGAAATTGTGTGTTTCCTTCTACTTAGGAGTGTTAAAATAAAATAAAGTAGAGACCAGACTCTCCCAAGTGTCCCCTGAGCAGACAAAATCAGCTAGTCTATGCAAGCAAAACTTGATCATTTCTTATAAATATCTCTGATAATCATAAATGAAAGTAAAATTACCTTCCAAAAATGGTATAAGATGATCACTTTTTACCAATCCTCTGCTGTCTAAAAACCCCCAGTGTAATAACCAATCATTGCAAAGGTTAAACAACTTCTTCATTTTCAATTTAATCCTGTAATGCCTGTACTGCCATGCCTCTAAGCTTCTTCTTAGCACTTTCAGTTTGAGGTTTCCTGGTTCGTGAACTGTTCTTTTGTATGCGCAATAAACTTTTAAATTTTTTTAACTTGATCTGATTTTATTTTTGACAGGAGCTATTTTTTCAATTTGGGTCCCAGAATAAAGAGATATGTAGAGCTCAAACTAGCTGACCTGCAACATACATGTAATGTGGATGAGGATAAATGCTTGGTGTTTAAACCACAGAAATGAATGGGGAGTTTATTAGTAAAGCAAAGCTGACTAGTATACACACTAAGGGAGGACGCAGACCAAGACAACCAAGAAAAAGCTGTAATACATTAATTATTGTAGCATATCCTAAAAATGGAGCAAAAATTCCAGTTAGCTTTTCAGTGTTGTTGATATTCCTCATCCCACATCTAAAGTTACTTTTTCCTCTCCAAAATTCAAGACACAATATGATTGAATGTATCAATATGTGGGGGTGGAAGAGAAGGAATACAAAGGCTAACACTATTTTAAAGCTTTCTATGAAGAAGTTTTCATCTCATTATCATGAAAAGTTGGAAGGCATTCTCTTTTTAAATGATTATAAAGTTTAAAATGCAAGTTGGGAATTCACATGAATGCCTAGAACTATGAGTCACTGAAAAATCCTGGAAATGCTATTAAAATAGTTTCATACTCCTCCTCCCAGCTGAGCTTTCCTCAAAGCATTCTAACTCTTTGGAATAGGAGGTATAGATAGAGGGATAGAGGACATTGTCAAGTTTTTGTTTGGCATTTTTTTCCCAGCTTTACAGAGATATAGTTGACAAATAAAAATTATATATATTTATAATATACAGCATGGTGTTTTGATATACGTATGTATTATAAAATAAGTACCACAATAAAGCTAATTAACGTGTCTGTCACCTAACGTAGTTATCATTTTGTGTATACTGTTAGGACATTTAAGATCTCTCCTGCCTCTACTAGCCCCTGGCAGCCACCATGCTACTCTCAGCTTCCATGAGTCTGACATTTTCAGATTTCATATAAAAGTGAGATCATGCAATATTTGGCTTTCTGTGCATGGCTTATTTTATTTATTTACTGCCCCAGGTTCATCCATGTTGCAGCAAATGACAAGATATCTTCATTTTTTCCCCCTAAGGTTGAATAATGTTCCATTGTGTATATATGTGTATATAAAAAATATACAATAATTGTTATATATATATCACAATTTCTTTAGCTATTCATCTGTCAATGGGCACTTAGGTTCTTTCCATATCTAGGCTACTGTGAATAATGCCACAATGAACATAGGAGTACAAATATCTTTTTGACATACTGATTTCATCTCCTTTGGACATATAACAAGTAGTGGGATTGCTGGATCATATGACAATTTTATTTTCAATTTTTTGAGGAACATCCACCCTGTTTTCCATAATAGCACTATTAATTTACATTCCCACCAACAATGTGCAAAGGTTTCCTTTTCTCCACATTCTTGCCAACACTTATTATCTTTCCTTTTTTTGATAATAGCCATTCTACCAGGTGTGAGGAGATATCTCATTGTGGTTTTACTTCACAGTTTTCTGATGATTAATGATGTTGCACATTTTTTTCATATACCTCTTGGCCATTTGTATGTCCTTTTTTTAAAAAAAAATCTATTCAGATCTTTTTCTCATGTTTAAATCAGATTATTTGTTTTCTTGCTGTTGAATTGTTTGTTTGGTATTTTTAAATTATCATGAACAATCTTTACCCTATATATTGAAGGCTTATTTTTAAGATGGCTCTGTTCATATTCACTTTAAAATCAAAAGTTCTATCAGATACTAAATTAAAAGAAGAAAGAGTATGATAAGAGAAGTACATATTTTATGCATGAGGACATTATTTAGTGTTAGGTTTCAACAATCATTTGCTAAATGGCACTATAAAGGCCTAAAAGAGAAATAATTATTTTAAATTTTCTTTATGTGGCTTGTTTGTTCTATGATTGAATTATGACAAATTTTGCTTTTGGTTTATTAAGAGCTCTTGAAGTATTTAGCTTCATGTATTTTGTGTATGTTTTCTTGTCTTACTGGTGCACACAATTTTAAAACATAAAACCTTGCCCAACCTCTTGGTCTTCATCTTGCTCCAGAAAAATCTGATAAGAAACAGAAATAGTTAATGACTTATTCAAATGTATTATTAGGCAAAGAAAATTAGCTCTCATTAACTTTTCCATACTATTACTCCAAATCTGCCAAGCTTATGCTCTTCATTCCCTAGCAATACAAAGAATAAATTGTGTATCGTCCTTATGAAGCATGGGACCAACCCCTTCACTCTGGCCCTCAACCCAGGCTTTCTCGATTTCTCAAGGATTTTACTCTGGAGCCTGTTACTCTGAAGCCATTAATGTTTCCTTTTCTACTGGATCTTTTCCTTTAGCAAACAGCATAGTCAGAGACTGAATAGTGGGATGGATACCTGTGGATGTGACACAGACTACTAGCTGGTCACCAAACATGTTTTGTCTTCTTCCTGGGCACACAGTTAGCCTATGTGTCTCAGACTCCCTTACATTTATGAGTCCTTATGTTACTGATTTGTAGTCAGTGAACTGTGAGCAGAAGTGACGTACTACTCTTTGAAGTCTGTCCCACAAAAACCTCCTGTGTCATTCTCCATATTTACCTTCTCAGGTGGATGCAGACAAAGACAAGAAGTTTTATGTTCTAGATAATAGCTCAGCAAGAGCACTTAAATCTTATCAGGAGAAAAACTGCTCACCAATTAGGATTAACTAATTTGCATACTACACAAGTAGCAAATAAGTTAACATGGTGTTAAGCCACTGAGATTTTGGGTTAGTCTGTTAGAGCAGCTAACATTAACTTAACCAACCACAGTGACAAGAATGGAAACAGGGTAAGCAGTTAGGAGACTATCACAATACTCCATTTCTCTACTCCTTTTTAGAACTAAACTCCTCAAAAGAATCACCAAGAATTACCAATGTCTCCACTTTCTTTTTTCTGATCACTCTTTCATTTTCATGTCACCACCAAAACCTCTTTTGACCTCCACATTGCCAAATCTAATCATTGATTCCCAGTCTTGATTTTACTTATCTATCACCACTAATTCCAAAGTTGATTACTCTCTATTGTCCAAATGCATTTTTCACCATATTCTCTGTAATTCTCTCTTGACTCTTATCCTACCTGACAGACAGTTCAATCCTACTCAAATATTTTGGCAGGATCTAGCTTATTTTCCTAATCTGTACATGTTTCAGTGACCCTAGCTCATTTCTCAGATGTCTTATCTTCTCTCTCAATTCCTATCTACTCCATGACTATATATACCATCTATCTGATGGCCATTCCCCAAATTGTAATATAACTCCAGCTTACACTTTGACTTGACATTTCAGATGTGAATGTTCAGTGACACACTTACCAAATATATTGTATGTCTCATAGACATTTAAACTTAACAAGCTCCAAACAAAATTTGATTTTTCCCTATCCTCTCATTAGTTCTTCTCCTAATGGTCCCCATCTCAGCACACGGTAACTCTATTCTTCAGTTATTCCAATCAAAAACCTTTTATTACCCTGTTTTTTAATGCCTCATGTATAATTTACTAGAAAAGTCTGTCAGCTTTACTTTTCAAATATATTCCTTTCTTCAAACCCTCACCATGGCTCTATTAATCCAAGTCACCATGACTTCTTTCCTGGATTATTTATTACCTTCTAACTGGTTTCCCTGCTTCTGCTCGTGCCTTCCTAAAACCTCTTCTTAACATACTAGACATAGTGATGCTTTTGAAATGTAAGTTGAATTATGTCACTCCTTTGTTCATATTGTACCATTGCTTTGTATTCTGCACACAATAGAATTCTAAGTGCTGATCAGGGCCTACAGGTCCCTATGAGAGTCTTCAAAAATTTGTGGAAAATATATATTATGAAAAAACTGTGCATGGATTTCAAAATTTTTTGTACCAAAATAAACTCATAACTTTTTTTTAACATGTCTGAACAGGACCTAGTTTGAGGCATTAAAAAGGATAAGACATCAGCTTGAAAAGAGTCCCTATCAGAGCAACATGTATTCTGCTAAAATTGAAGCAAGAACAAATGTCAAATTTATAGTGAAGCATGGGTGGAAAATGGTAAAATCACTGACACTTTATGAAAAGTTTACAAGGACAATTCCCACAAAGAAATCAGCAGTACACAAAGGGATAACTTGCTTTAAGAAGGAACAAAATGATGTTGAAGATGAAGCCAGCAACAGCAGACCACCCACATCAGTTTTCAAGGAAAAAATTAATATTGTTCATGTCATAATTGAAGAGGATTTATGATTGACAGTAGAAACAATAGCCAGCACCATAGATATCTCAATTGGTTTAGCTTACACAATTCTGACTAAAAATTAATGTTGAGCAAACACTGACCTTGATGAGTGCCAAAATTTTGTACCCAGATCAGCTGCAGATAAAAGCAGACCTTTCAGTGGAAATTTTAGACAAGTGAAATCAAGATCCTGAAACATTTTTCAAAGAATTGTACCAAGAGATGGAATATGGTCTTACCAGTATTATCCTGAAGACAAAGCACAATCAAAGCAGTGGTTACCAAGAGGTGGAAGTAGTCCAATTAAAGCAAAAATAGACTTGTCAAGATCAAAGGTCATGGCAACAATTTTGGGGGAAGCTCAAGGCATTTTGCTTATTGACTTTCTGGAAGGCCAAACAGTAATAACATCTGCTTATTATGAGAGTGTCTTGAGAAAATTAGCCAAAGGTTTGTCAGAAAAACACCCAGGAAATCTTCACTGGATTCCTTCTCTACCATGGCAATGCTTCTGCTCATTACTTTCATCAAACAAGGACAATTTTGCAAGTTTCAATATGAAATCATTAGGCATCCACCTTGCAGTCATGATTTGGCTCCTTCTGACTTCTTTTTTTGTTACCTAATCTTTAAAAATCTTTAAAGAAGTCCCATTTTTCTTCAGTTATAATGTAAAGAAAACAAGAAAAAAGAAGAAAAGCAAAGCAAAAAAAAAACAAAAAAAAAAAAACACTGGATTGACATGATTAAATTTCCAGAAGCTTGGTTCTTTAGGGATGGACCACATGGCTGGTATCAATACTTACAAAAGTGTCTTGACCTTGATGTAACTTATATTGAAAAATAAAATTTACATATTTTAAAATTTTTATCTTTTAATTCCATTTTTTACATGAACTTTTTACAGTCTCCTCATATGTTCTACATATGTTGCTACATCTGCAAGTACAACTCTTATTAACCAACTCCTGGACCCCAGGCCCCTTGGTCACCTGCTGATGCTCAGACACACTATGCACATGTCTCTTCTGCCTGAAATCTTCTTCTCCCTACTGTGTACATGGTTCATTTCTGTACTTTCTTTAGGCCACTGCTAAAATGGCTCCTTTTTAGAGTTTTCCACTTACTCATATATTTAAAAATAGTGCCTTTCCCTCAACTGTCGCTTTCTGTCTTCTTGCCATGTACTATTTTTTCTTCGCAGCATTTATTACTACTTGACATATCTGCATATCTTTATTTGTCATCTATGTCTCCCACCTCCATATGTCTAAGACTTGATCTGTTTTTATTTTACTGCTGTATCCACAGTTCCTAGAATAGTGACTGGCAGTAAATATTTGTTGAGTGAATGGAAAAAATGGAGGGAAGTGTATGATAAGGAGAAAATGAAAACAAATCATGATAGGCTAGGTGGAAGCCAGTGAACCTCTGATATTTTTTTAATGCCATTATTATCTTATTTGCAACTAATCCTAATGACTGACAAAGTACTTAGAATATACAGATGTGGTTCATAAATGCTCTGGGGAATGGAAAGCGTTACTAAGTGACTCCTAGTTTTAAAAAGTGATTTCTTAAATGATTACCATAAAATGTTGAATCGTGATATCTCTTAAGCAATATGAGCAATGTTTATTAAATGTCTACTATGTGTCAGACACTGTTCTAGATCTTGGAGATTTAATCTACAAGATTCCTGATCTCATACAATTTATACCATAGGATCACTGACTTATACATGGAGTTTATTTTCTTCTTTTAGTTTGTTTTCTACATTTTCCAAAATGTCCATATATAATTTTATAAAAATGTAAGAATTTATTGTTTTATTAAAAGAAACAATAATGAAAACATTTTAAATGCAAATAAATAAATACCCAGATTTTCAGACACAGTCCTAATCAAATTCAAACTAAATATATATGATTTACATGTATCGTGAAAATCCTCACTTTGGCTGCCCTTCCTAAATGTGAATCTTGATTTATTATAAGTGGTTTTCATCAAATTTTATATTCCTCTGTTTTGTATAGTCTATTTTTTCTGGAATTATTTGGGATATAAATAAAACATAAAATGAATTATACAAAACAGAACACATACAACACTTTAACATGTGTCCCAAGACTTAGTGTAACACTCTCATTAAATGATCTGGGTAATATTTCCATTCAGACACAACTAGGTCAAATGCATCCTAATCTCATAGCATCTTTTGGCTTATGACTCTCATTAACTAATTTTTGACCCAAGTAGGCAATGTGTAGGATTAACAAGAATTTTTCCCTTTGGTGTTTCTGAAAAATATTATCAGGGCTCTATTCTGTGCTCCTTCTGTGCAGTCTTCCCAGCCCACTAATGCACATCTACCTCACTTATCATCCATATTCTGATGACCCGAAACCTGTGACTCTGGCCAAGACCCCCCAGCATCACCTCTTGAGCCCTAGTTCCCACAGATACCTCCAGCTAGACAATTCTAATACTGACTTCATCTGCTCCAAACCCTGCTTAGCTCCTTTGCCTCCTAGTTACCTCTTTCAAATAAGGTGTGCTATTATCTACTAATTTATCCAAGCCTGGGATGCAAATGTTTCCTAAATTTCTCTCATGTTTGTCCATTTCTTTTTTCCACTCTCTAGTTCAGCCTCTCTTCAACACCCAACTGGACTCATCCAACTGGCTTAGAACTAGTCTCTCGCTTCCACCTCTTCTCATTTCCACACTATTCACGTAACCAAAATGGTTTCTCCAGCATACAAATCTTTTTTTTTTTTTTTTTTTTGAGACAGAGTCTCGCTTTGTTGTCCAGGCTAGAGTGAGTGCCGTGGAGTCAGCCTAGCTCACAGCAACCTCAAACTCCTGGGCTCGAGTGATCCTTCTGCCTCAGCCTCCTGAGTAGCTGGGACTACAGGCATGTGCCACCATGCCCGGCTAATTTTTTATATATATATCAGTTGGCCAATTAATTTCTTTCTATTTATAGTAGAGACGGGGTCTCGCTCTTGCTCAGGCTGGTTTTGAACTCCTGACCTTGAGCAATCCGCCCGCCTCGGCCTCCCAAGAGCTAGGATTACAGGCTTGAGCCACAGCGCCCGGCCTAAGCATACAAATCTTATGGCCTTAAAGATCCAAGATGGTTTCCGTTATTCTCAGTATGTTGTCCAAATTTCTTAATATATTTTACAAAGCCCTCATTATCTTGCTTCTGAATGTCTCATCGGGCTGATTTTTCAGAATATGCTTCTCCCTTCCCCCTCCAATATTTTATGTTACAACCATATCACAGGACTGTAGCTATATCGTGGTTCCCTAAACATTCCATGCTTTCTCACCTTTGGCCTTTTGTACATGCTATTCCCTCTTCCTGGTGTGCTTTTCACATACACGTTTGTCTTTTTACTTTGCTAACTTTACCTAGCCCTTTAGCTCAGAGATCATCTATCCTTGGGAAAATTCCCTTTGCTCTGAGACATAGTTAGGTGTTTCTTCTACATAAGAAGAATTCATACTTAACCCATTATTTTCCTTGCCATCCCATAACAGAATTCTTTTCCCTGTGAGATTGTAAACTGCTTGAGGGTACAGTGTTTGGGAGGCACTTGGGAGATGTTACCTAATAAATATTTATTAAAATGAATAAATAAATGAATGAACAGGAAATTGCCAAGTGATATGGGACAACTGTTAAATACATGGAATCCTGTGTAGATGAGAGATATTATTTTGAGGTGAGAGGAAAAGATCACCTCTAGAGAAACGTTTTAATTGAAAGATTGATGACAATCACTTCTGGAATGGTTTCCAAAGGACAATCCCTAACCTATGTGAAGGATTTAAAGTTGAAAGTAAAGAGACAGAGAACAACTCAAAGTATTTTCTGGTGGGGTTATACAAATACGAAAGAATCAAAGATGACATGTTGGCAAGTTTAGGGAAGCAGGAACTTATTAGTAATTAGTGAAAAAAAAGGAAAGGTCAGAAATTAAAGATCTAGATTTCTCAATCTATACACCTTTATGTTACTGTGATTTGCAGGCTATGCAAATGTATAATACATCCAAAAAATACATTTAAAAACCAAATTAGCTATTAGAAAAGTAAGTAAAATATTCATCCTCCTGACTTTAAAATGGCAGGAAAACAAAATAAAAATAAATAATCAATAAAACAAAATAATAAATAAAATTCATTTTTTGCTAAGAAAAAAAAGTTTGGAAAGGGAGTATAGAAAGTGGGAAGAGAGCCGTTTATTAAAGATGACAGTCTACTCTACAAAAAAGGATTGATAAAGCTATCACAGGTAATATTTTAAAGATAATTTTCTGGACAATTCTGAACTTTATATCAGTGAATGAGAATGCATAATCAGAGAAGATAAGCATAAAAGTAAATATATTCAGGCATTATCTCTCTGCTTCCACTTCTTAACCTTCATTAATTGACATTTGAATTTTAAATTTTAAAAAATTTGAGTTTTTTATCTTGAATTTTAATATAGTAGGTTTGTTTATTTAAATGCAGATATTGAATCCTAATAACATTTTTTAAAATCAGAATTTGCTCTTTGAGCCTATTTATTTTACTTTTAAAATATTATTTTTTCTAATTACAAAGTGAATGTATTTACATCATAGACTCTTTGGATGATAATGATAAAAGAGCAGAGAAGAAACATTTAAACCATCAGTAATGCCACCATGCACAGCTAACTGCTGTTCCATGTTGGTTCTTATATCTAGCCCTGGTATTTACTAAGTAAGACCAGGAAGGCAACTATGGTAATTTTCAAATGATATTCATCCTAATTGATGTAACATGTATTCTGATCATTCTAATTGATTGTCCAATACTAAATTGTAACAGTTTATACATTTTTATCATTACCACTGCTTATATCTTTTTCAAAGTGAGATTAGCCCATATTTCCATTTTATGGAAATTCTGTCTCATAAATAAAGCAGATAAAATTTAGACCATGTTAATCCTTAGTGCTATTAACAATATAAATAGGGTTAGAATACCCCAAAGGGTAGTGGGGCATGGGATTAGTGGTCTATGAAATTCCCAATCTTTTTTACTTTTTAATATGAAAAATAGAAAATCAAGCTAAAAGTAATGAATCTTTTTCAATCCATGCCTCAGAGGACCTTAAAGTTGAATCTAAGTCTTACTAGATTGAAGAACCCCCTCTCTAAACTTCCATCTATTCATTCAGCAGATATTATGCTATTGACTATCTACTGTGTCTAAGTCACTATCCAAAGAAATGAGGAGATGTTATCTGTAACTCAGCATCAACCTGAAGGGATACCCTATTGGTATCACTACATAGTGAGCTCTTCATGGCAGATCTGTGTCTATATCTCAGCATTAGGTATAGGGTCAGATAGAGCTCTCATTTGATGAACATTGAACACATTTTTTTCACAGAGGTCAGTCTTAAAGCTGATATCATTTATTGTTAATAAACGAAGCCACTTATAGAACAACAAAGACTTTGTGTTAAGTGTGTTTGGATATTATTTTATTTAATTCTCCTGTAATTTTGTAATACTCATCTGTGAAATGGCTAACATTAACTCCATTTTAAAGATGAGAAGGTTTCAGTGACTGGGTCAATGTCACACATCTAGTGGCAGAAGGGCAACCTTTGAGGACTTGTATATCAGACTTAGAAGCCCATATTCTTCCTATGATCTCACACTGTCTCTTGGTTATCTCCAGAGTTTGTAGAATATCCAAGGGGTTAAGACTCTGGACTATGAAATCAGTCATATGGGGTTTGAATTTCAACCCCAACGCTTGCTGTGCAACCTTCAATCTGCCATTTATTCCAAGCTTCAGTTTCTTCATAGGTAAAATGAAGACATAGTACCCACCTCATAGGGCTACTGTGAGAATTAAATGAGATAATCCACATGAAAGTACTTGCCACATAATAATTGCTCAATGAGAATGAGATATTATTATTAGTGTGATGATGCTGGCCTATTTTGCCTATTTTCTTTTCTATAAAATAATTGTTTAAATGTACATTATACTTTAGAATTTATAAATTATATATATACACATAATTTTATATATGTGCATATATATTTCTGTATCTCTCTAATTCTATCAAGGTAGGCCGAGCAATAAGAATTCTACTTTAGATAAATAAACAATGGTATAAAGAGAGGAAACTATTTACTCCTAGTCACAAAAAGCAGAGAATCATTATGTAGAACTTTGGTCTTCTTCCTGCTGTTCTTGTGCTGCTTATACTCTACCATATTGTCTTATCTTTGCAGAAAG